>NC_083570.1:2850000-3150000 GCF_027579695.1 Neoarius graeffei
CCAGTGGGAGCTGGTTTATTTTTTGTGGTCAAGAAGGACAAGTCTCTCAGGCTATGCATTGATTATCAAGGCTAAAATGAGGTCACCATTAAGAACCACTACCTGCTTCCTCTCATGTCCATGGCCTTTGAGCAGCTGCAGGGGGTCCAATTTTTCTCCAAGCTGGATCTCCGCAAAGGCTATCAACTGGTACGCATTAGGGAGGGGGACGAGTGGAAGGCGGCCTTCGATATGCCCACTGGCCACTACAAATACTTGGTCTTACCTGTCGGCCTCACTAACACACGAGTGGTCTTCCAAACACTGGTTAACGGCATATTACGAGATTTCATCAATCAGGTCATCTTTGTATACCTTGACGACATCTTGATCTATTCTCCCATGCTTGAAGCTCACCGGTCCCACATCGGACAGGTTCTGTAGTAGCTACTAGAAAATCAACTTTTTGCTAAAGCAGAGAAATATGATTTCCATAAGTGCACAATCTCATTTTTGGGTTTCATCATCTCCCCAGGTAAGGTCCAAATGGACCCGAACAAGATTAAGGCAGTCTTAGACTGGTCCACTTCCTCCTCTTGCAGGGAGCTGCAATGCTTCTTGGGGTTTGCAAATTTTTATCAAAGTTTTCTCAGGAATTATAGCTCCATTACTGCCCCCTTACAGAACTCACATCTTCCAAGCGGCCCTTTCTCTGGAACAACCACACTGAGAATGCTTTCACATCCCTCAAAACCAAGTTTTCCACTGCTTCCCTCATTATTGTCCCAGATCCTATAGCTCAGTTCGTGCTTGAGGTGGATGCCTCCAACATGGGAGTTGGGGCAGTCCTGTCCCAGAGATCATCTAAAGATGACAAGATGCACCCCTGTGTGTTCTTCTCGCACCACTTCACTCCAGCTGAGTGCAACTATACCATAGGTAAGCGAGAACTGTTGGCCATCAAGTTGGCTCTGGAGGGGTGGAGACATTGATTAGAGGGGACTGAGACCCCTTTCATCATATGGACTGACCATAAAAACCTTGACTACATCAAGTCTGCCAAGTGACTTAATTCATGTCAAGCCAGGTGATCCTTATGCTTTTCATGTTTTAACTTTCTGTTTTCCTTCAGATCAGGCTTTAAGAATGCCAAACCAGATGCCCTTTCCAGGCAGTTTTCACCTCACTCTCATCAAGACATCACAGAACCGATCCTTCCTACCCACTGCCTTGTGGCTGCTGGCTGATTCGACATCGAGAATGTTGTCCAAGAAGGTCTGGTCAGTGCTCCAGGCCCAGGTATCGGACAACCTAATGTTCTGTTTGTGTCCCTTGGTGTACACTCCTAGGTGTTTCAGTGGGGGCACAGTTCTCTTCTTGCTTCTCACCCTGGGGTGGCCTGAACCCTCTTTGTTATCAGGCAATGCTTCTGGTGGCCTAGGATATGGTAGGATGTCAAGACTTTTGTGGCAGCCTGCGACATGTGTTCCAGAAGCTTGACTGGTAACCAGCCCATGGCTGGACTATTAAGACTGCTACCCAATCCTGGTCCCACGTTGCTGTGGGTTTCATCACCAGTCTCCCCATTTCCAAGGGTAACACCTGTATCCTAACTATTGTTGATTGTTTCTCTAAAATGGCTCATTTTATCCCTCTCACCAAGCTGCCATCTGCTAAAGAGACTGCTGAGCGCCTTATTAACCATGTTTTCAGGATCCACGGCCTGCCACTGGACATCATATCTGACAGAGGTCCTCAGTTTTCTGCTCACTTTTGGAAAGAGTTCTGTAAACTAATTGGAGCCACTCCTCACCTTTCCTTAGGTTACCACCCTCAGATTAATGGTCAGACCGGGTGCACCAACTAGAGCCTAGTGGTCACCCTATGATGCTTGACCTTGGACAATGCTTCCTCCTGGAACCAGGACTTGCCTTGGATTGAGTATGCACACAATAGCCTCCCATCATCCTTGACTGGATTAACCCTATTCCAGCATTGTCTCAGGCTCCAGCCACCTTTCTTTCTCAAGCCAGAGGAGGAAGTGTCTGTCCCTTCAGCCCAGGCCTTCATCTGACATTGTCGCAGGGTGTGGGCATGAGCCAGGCACTGTCTACTACACTCAAGCCAGTTATATAAGAGAAAGGCGGACCAATGCAGCACACCAGCCACAGTGGACTGCCTTGAACAGAGGGTTCTGTTATCCACTGCCAACCTTCCCTTTCAAACACCCTCCCATAAGCTGACACCCAGGTTTGTTCATCCTTTTTCCCATTTTCAAAGTTATCAACTCCACTACTGTCAGGCTGAGGTTACCTAGGCCCATGTGTCATGTTCACCCTTCCTTCTTTGTCTCTCAACTAAGACCCCTGGTCTCCAGCTCCTCTCCCCGGTCTCTAACCTCCCCCGCCAGGTTCACCAATGGAAGTGAGGTCTATACCATCAAGAAGTTACTAAAGGCCTGTCGGTGAGGTGGGGGGTTGCAGTACCTGGTTGATTGGAAGGGATATAGCCCAGAGGAGAGGTGTTGGGTCCCAGCACACTTCATCTTGGACCCCTCACTCATCAGGGACTTCCATAGCAAGAACCCAGAGGCCCCGTCTGGGATGCCCGGAGGTGCCGTAGAAGGGAGGTACTGTCATGAACCAGCTGGGAATAACTAGGTCTTGATCCGAGCTTTAATTCCATTCCCTGGTTTTTCTCTGAGTGTTCCCCGCACTGCAGCCAGCTCACCTGTCTCTTGTCAGTTCATCCACAACTCTATATTATTCCACTCGGATATCCATTTGGCGCGGGCTTGTCTTCGCCTCAGGATAAGGTTATTCTCCTTTTTTTCCCTGGTTTTGTATTAAATTATTTTGTTACTTTGCTGCATGCTGTGGAGTAACTTAGCTCTTTCTGTGGATTTCTTTACCTCTAGTTTAGGACTGTGAGCACGTTTCTTCCGATGGGGAAGTGTTAGGACTAGGACTGTTTTGGCCTCTAGAGGCCGCTGTTATTTCCTTTTCATGTCATGTTTATTTTGGCCTCTAGAGGCCGCCACTTTTCCTGTGTTTTGTGTTTTTGTTAATTGCCTGTTTGTCCTGATTATCTTCACCTGTGTCCTTAATTAGTTTGTGTATTTATACCCCTTAGTTCAGTCCTCTTGTCATGGAGTCTTTGTGCTGTTATGTTTATCTCCAGTTTCCTCTGTACTGTGTTCTTTGTTTTGCACTTTGCTTTTCTTTTGGATTATACTCTTTGGGTTTTTTTTGTCTTTTGTTTTGCCCTGTATATAGTGTATATAGTATAAATAAACCTTTTGATTCTTTTTCTACTTCTGCCTCACGCCTCTGCATTTGAGTCATCCCCCTGGTGGCCTAGTGGGGGTTTGCTGGATTATCACACCAACGAACCAGGTTCGAATCCCAGCAAAACCCTAACAGAAAGACTCCGTCATGACCGACTCAGCAGATGCTACTTCAACTGTCTACCCTGCCAACCTTCAGGGAATTATGGCAGCTTTGACACGCTTCGGAGCGACCATGGACGCTCATGGACGTACGCTCACCAGCCAACGTGAGGCCCTTGCTCGCCACGAGGAACTGCTTCAGCAAATCGGGAAAACCCTGGCACAGCTGACATCTCTGCCTGCATCTCCTGATCCAGCCCCAGCTCCTGCTCCTGTGCCTCCTGCCATGCTGCCTTCTTCACCTCGCGAACCCAGCCTTCCTGCACCACAGAGGTATGACGGCAAGCACAGTGAGTGCTGAGAGTTCCTTACCCAGTGTCAACTCACCTTTGAGCTTCAGCCTACCACCTACACTACGGATCGCCGCAAGATTGCCTTTGTGATAACCTTATTAGCTGGTAAGGCGCGAGCCTGGGCTACTGCTATCTGGCAAAGACAGGGACCTGAGTGCCTTGATTTCCAGCTGTTTTCTGAAGAGATGCTTCGGGTCTTCGATCAGGCGGACATCAGTACCGACGCAGCCCGAAAGCTCATGTCCATCCGGTAAGGAGGAAGCGTCGCAGATTACGCCATCTCGTTCCGAACGCTCGCAGCAGTAAGTGGATGGAATGAGACTGCCCTGGTGTCAGCCTTCCACCATGGTCTGTCTGACCCCATCAAGGACGGTCTGGCCTCTATTGGATGCCCAAGTGACCTCGAAACCCTCATCTCACATGCTATTTGTCTGGACAACAGGATGAGAGAACGCCACCAAGCCTTGAGCCCCCCCAGCCTCCCTACCTCTACCTGGAAACCGTCTACCTCCTTCAGTGACTGTCCAGAACCCATGCAAGTGGGTCGTACTCGCCTCTCCGCATCTGAGAGGGAGCGCAGAAGGAGGGACAAGTGCTGCATCTACTGTGGCAAGCCTGGTCACTTCCGAGCATCATGTCCCGAACTCTTGGGAAAAGGACCGCCCCGTCCAGCCGAGGGAGGGTTGTGACGGGGCCTACCCTCTCTCCCGGACTCCCTGGCCAAGGAATCTACATCCCGGTCTCCATCTCCTGGGGTGAGTCTGTCCACTCTTGTCAAGCTTTGCTAGACTCAGGGGCGGCTGGGAACTTTATGGATATTCACTTCGCCCAAAGCATCAATATTCCTACGGCACCTCTTGAAGTCCCACTGTCTGTGTCTGCCCTCGATGGCCAAGCGTTAGGTGATGGAAGAGTCACCCAAGTTACTTCTCCAGTCTTCCTCCAGTCTCAAGGTCACAAGGAAGAAATATCCCTGCACCTGATTCCTTCACCTGAGTTCCCAGTTATTCTAGGCCTTCCTTGGCTTACTCGCCACAACCCTCGCATAGACTGGGTAACAAGCCAGGTTGTGGAATGGGGCCCTGCATGCCATGCCTCTTGTCTGCTCTCTAGCTCTCCTGTGTCTCCTGCCGAGCCCCCTGATCTCACTGAGTTATCTCAAGTTCCCACAGAGTACTGGGATCTCAAGGAGGTATTCAGCAAAAGCAGGGCCGCTGTCCTTCCTCCGCACCGGGCCTATGACTGTGCCATCGACTTGCTCCCTGGGACTACCCCTCCTCGTGGCAGACTGTTTTCCCTCTCTCAGCCAGAACGCAAGGCCATGGAGGAATACCTCAAAGATGCCCTGGTCTCTGGGTTCATTCGACCCTCCACCTCACCTGCTGGAGCTGGCTTCTTCTTTGTCGGCAAGAAGGATGGGGGGCTCCGACCATGCATTGACTACAGGGGCCTGAACAAGATCACTGTGCGCAACCGATATCCCCTTCCGCTGATGTCCACTGATTTCGACCTGCTCCAAGGCTCCACCGTCTTCACCAAGTTGGACCTACGGAACGCATACCACCTCATCCGTATCCGACAGGGAGACGAGTGGAAGACTGCCTTTAACACCCCGTCTGGGCACTACGAATACCAGGTGATGCCCTTCGGACTCACCAACGCACCAGCTGTTTTTCAGGCCCTAATCAACCACGTCTTAAGGGACATGATTAACCTGTACGTTTTTGTCTACCTCGACGACATCCTTATCTTTTCCAAGACCGTGCAGGAGCACCGCCACCATGTCCGCCAGGTTCTCCAGAGGCTGCTACAGAACAATCTGTTTGCCAAGGCCCAGAAATGCGAATTTCATGTTCCCGAGGTCTCCTTTCTGGGATTTATTGTACGGACAGGCCAACTCCAAATGGACCCTGCCAAGACCCTGGCCGTCCGGGATTGGCCTACTCCCAAGTCCGTTAAGGAGGTTCAGCGGTTCTTAGGATTCCCTAACTTCTACCGCAAGTTCATCAGGAACTTCAGTTCTGTAGCAGCACCCATGTCAGACCTCACCAAAAGGACAGGTGGATCTTATGTCTGGTCTCCTCAGGCAGAAAAGGCGTTCAAAGACCTCAAAGACCGCTTCTGCACGGCACCCATTCTGGTCCTCCCGGACACCTCCCAACCATTCATCGTGGAGGTGGACGCCTCGGACAGTGGTGTCGGCGCGGTGCTCTCTCAACATTCGGAAGGAAAGCTGCACCCCTGCGCTTACTTCTCCCACCACCTGAGTCCTGCGGAGTCCCGGTACGATGTGGGGGATCGAGAACTGCTAGCGGTCAAACTGGCCCTTGAGGAGTGGAGGCACTGGCTGGAGGGAGCACAACATCCATTCCTGGTTTGGACTGACCACAAGAACCTGGAGTACCTCCAGCAAGCCAAGAGACTGAACCCTCGACAGGCTAGGTGGGCCCTGTTTTTCAGTTGGTTTGACTTCACCCTCTCGTACCGCCCCGGCTCCAAGAACACCAAACCTGACGCACTGTCCAGGCTGTTCTCTGCCACTAACAGGGAGAATGAAGTTGGGCCTATTATCCCGGTGTCCCGGATTGTGGCCCCTGTCCGCTGGGGTATTGAGGAGGCTGTTCGACGAGCCCAACGCCAGGACCCCGTTCCTGGGACGGGGCCACCAGGCCTCTTGTATGTCCCACATCAAGCCCGGGCCAAGGTTCTCCAGTGGGGTCACTCTTCCCCTCTCACCGCCCACCCGGGAGCTCGGAGGACCCTGGACTTCCTGAAAAGACGCTTCTGGTGGCCTAACATGGAGAAGGAAGTAAGGTCATTTGTCCTGTCCTGTGAGGTTTGCACCAGAACCAAGAACCCACGACAGCGTCCCCAGGGTCTCCTGCATCCTCTGACCATTCCCCGGCGTCCCTGGTCCCACGTGGCAGTCGACTTCATCACGGGTCTCCCTGAGTCACAAGGTAACATGGTTATTTTGGTCATAGTTGACAGATTCTCCAAGGCCTGCCGCTTCATACCACTGTGCAAACTCCCCTCTGCTCTTGAAACAGCTAAACTTATGTTCAATCATGTCTTCCGAGTCTTTGGTCTTCCACAGGACATCGTCTCAGACCGAGGGCCCCAGTTCTCCTCCCAAGTGTGGCACGGGTTCTGCAAGGTCATCGGAGCCACTGCCAGCCTCTCCTCTGGGTTTCACCCACAGTCCAATGGTCAGACGGAGAGGCTCAACCAGGACCTGGAAACCACCCTGCGAGGCCTGGCTATGGATAACCCGACATCGTGGAGCACCTGGCTACCATGGGCGGAGTACGCCCACAACACCCTGCAGTCATTGGCCACCAAGCTGTCACCATTCCAGTGCCAATTCGGGTTCCAGCCACCTCTGTTCCCGGACCAGGAGGAGGACGCGGGGGTGCCCTCGGTCAACCAATATGTGAGACGGTGTCGCAAGACCTGGAGCAAGGTCAGGAAGACCCTCATACAGACCTCCAGAACCTACCAGACTCAGGCCAACCGCCATAGAAGACCTGCACACGCTTTCCGCCCTGGGCAGCAGGTTTGGCTGTCCACTAAGGACCTTCCGCTGCGGGTGGAGAACCGCAAGCTTGCTCCTCGCTACATTGGCCCCTTCAAGGTGGTGCGCAGGGTGAACCCTGTCTCCTACCGGCTCCAGTTGCCCCGGACTCTAAGGATCAACCCCACTTTCCATGTTTCCCTGTTGCGGCCCGTACTGACGTCTACGTATGCCCCTGCCCCTAGGAACCCCCCACCCCCCCGCATCTTCCAAGGTCAGACTGTGTTCACTGTGCATCGCCTGCTTGACTCCCGCCGGGTCCGCGGCGGGTTGCAATATCTGGTGGACTGGGAGGGCTATGGTCCTGAGGAGCACTGCTGGGTTCCTGCTCGGGATGTCCTTGATAAAGAACTATGTCGGGTCTTCCATTCGGCCCATCCGGATCGCCCTTGGAACGTCAGGAGACGCTCCTGGGGGGGGGTCCTGTTAGGACTAGGACTGTTTTGGCCTCTAGAGGCCGCTGTTATTTCCTTTTCATGTCATGTTTATTTTGGCCTCTAGAGGCCGCCACTGTTCCTGTGTTTTGTGTTTTTGTTAATTGCCTGTTTGTCCTGATTATCTTCACCTGTGTCCTTAATTAGTTTGTGTATTTATACCCCTTAGTTCAGTCCTCTTGTCACGGAGTCTTTGTGCTGTTATGTTTATCTCCAGTTTCCTCTGTACTGTGTTCTTTGTTTTGCACTTTGCTTTTCTTTTGGATTATACTCTGGGTTTTTTTGTCTTTTGTTTTGCCCTGTATATAGTGTATATAGTATAAATAAACCTTTTGATTCTTTTTCTACTTCTGCCTCACGCCTCTGCATTTGAGTCATCCCCCTGGTGGCCTAGTGGGGGTTTGCTGGATTATCACACCAACGAACCAGGTTCGAATCCCAGCAAAACCCTAACAGGAAGCTCTTTGAAATTTTGAACTTTGTTTTTTGAACTGAGCACTCTTTTCCCATTGTTGGGCTGCATTTCTGGACTCTATCCTGCTTTTTCCTTTTTTGCACTTTGTGGCAGTGGGGGCGTGGTCAAGCATTGGTCTGTGACAGGAGGGCGGAGTCAGGGAAGGTAAGTGGCAGAATCACTACACCTGATGGCAATTAACCTGTGTTTGTGTGTCTTCCCAGTGACCACACCCTACTTAAGGAGGGAGAACAAGAACAGAGGAGACTCTCCCCCGAACGAGACGCCAGTTGTGTGCGCGCGCATCTATGATTATATGTTAGAATGAAAAGTGTAACAATAAAAAAACGCTTTACGAACCTGAACTCTGTCTTGCCGTCTTCCTGTGCTCCGCCCCTGTGTGAGAACCTCTACAGTGGTGTCGAAACCTGGAACAATTTCTGGAGCGCAGAACAGCCCCATGGAGTCTTCTCTGTTCGCCGACCTGATCCACGCCCTCGCCACGGCCCAGCAAAGCCAGCACCAGGTGCTAGTCACCCTCCAAAAGGAGCAGGAACAGCGGTTCGAGGCCCTGGTGTTGGCCCAGCAAGAAGATCGTCAGGCGTTCCGGCACCTCCTCGCATCGGCAGGGTCTACCAATGCTCCCATCATGGGCCCATCCCCCCTCACCCTAAAAAAGATGGGCCCGCAGAACGACCCCGAGGCATTCCTCATGCTCTTTGAGCAAGTCGCAGAGACATCAGGGTGGCCGATGGAGCAGCGCGCGGCGCACCTTCTCCCCCTGCTAATGGGAGAGACGCAGCTGGCCGCGCTACAGCTCCCCGCCGACCGCCGGCTGGCCTACGCGGACCTTCGCCGGGCCGTCCTCCAGCGTGTGGGGTGAACCCCAGAGCAGCAGCATCAGCGCATCCGCGCTTTGCGCTTGAAGGAAGTCGGATGGCCTTTCGCGTTTGGCAAGAAACTCCGGGACGCCTGCTGGCGGTGGTTGAGGGCCAACAACTGCAACGCCGAGGGGATCATCGACCAGGTGGTACTGGAACAGTTCATCGCATGCTTACCAGCAGGAACCGCGGAGTGGGTCCATTGCCACCACCCGGCGTCGCTGGATCAGGCAATCGAGCTGGCAGAGGACCATTTGGCGGCTGTCCCAGTGGCAGGACAGCCGACAGCCTCTTCTCTCCCCTCCTCTTCTCTCTCTCTCCCTCTCCTCCTGTGTCTCGTCCTTGCCCCATTCCCCAAACCGTGAAGGCAGGGGCCGGCGCCACCCCAGCCGGCCCTCCGCACCCGCAGTGCCCTCCCGTTTCTCCCTTCTGTGTCTGTCTCTCCCCTTGCCCTCAGTTGAGTGAGCCCCATCGCGCCGGAGCAGAGAGGAAGCCCGGGCCGGTTTGCTGGCACTGTGGGGATCCGGGCCACCTCCAACAGCAGTGCATGGTAATGGAGGTGGGCACGGTGGTTCAGATCCCCGATGCGCCAGGAGCTGCCCTCGATCGAGCCAGAGCGTATCGCATACCGGTGAGTACTCAAGGGGATACATATCAGGCGTTGTTGGATTCTGGTTGTAATCAGACCTCAATTCACCAAAGCCTGGTGCAAAACAAGGCATTGGGGGGGAGCACAGGGGGTGAAGGTGTTGTGTGTGCATGGGGATGTTCACAGCTACTCTTTGGTGTCGGTCCACATTTTTTTCCGAGGGCAGAAATTTATAGTAAAGGTGGTGGTTAATCCTCGCCTCACCCACTCGATAATTTTGGGGACTGATTGACCAGGATTCGGGGAGTTGATGAGTCATTTAGTGAAGAGTGGGTCCTGTCATATTTCAGCCGGGGGAGGTCGCGGTGCCGCCTTGGCGGGAACCGCTGTCAAAGAGCTGTCTGCGTCATCTCTGCGTCAGAGTGAGGAGCCACAGACTCCTCCTCCCTCTCTCGGGGAATCCCTGGCGGATTTCCCGTTAAAGCAGTCACGAGACAAGACTCTGCAGCATGTGTTTGACCAAGTGAGAGTAATCGATGGTCAAACGCCCGCCAAACGCCACCCCGTCCGTCCCCTATTTTTCTATTATGAAGGATAGATTATACTGAGTGACACAGGACACTCAGACGAAAGAGCAGATCACACAGCTTTTGATTCCAAAAAGCCACCAGGAATTGGTATTCCAGGCAGCTCACTTTAATCCCATGGCTGGACACTTAGGGCAGGATAAGACACTAGCCCGAATAATGGCCTGATTCTATTGGCCAGGGATTCGCAGCGATGTCCGTAGGTGGTGTACGGCGTGCCGGCGAATGCCAGTTAGTAAATCCAGCGGCCATTCCAAAAGCGCCTTTGCGCCCTCTACCGTTTATCAAGACCCCATTCGAAAGAATTGGGATAGATCTCGTCGGGCCATTAGATCGGTCAGCACGAGGGTACCGCTTTATATTAGTTCTGGTGGACTATGCAATGCGATACCCGGAAGCAGTGCCTCTTCGCAATATCTCAGCACACAGTATTGCGGAGGCACTCTTCCGCGTCATCTCCTGAGTTGGAATCCCGAAAGAGATTCTGACTGATCAAGGCACCTCGTTTATGTCACAAACACTGAACGAAGTGTATGGGTTATTAGATATTAAGCCGATCCGCACCAGCGTGTATCACCCACAAATGGATGGTTTAGTTGAACAGTTTAATCCCTGCAGGTCCACATTAGCATCCGGTATGAGATGTGTTAGCCATGTCTCCATAAAGATAAATAAGCTGCTCTCCCTAAAAATCCGCTGGTTGTTCAGAGCAGAAAGCTCGTCGACCTTATTTGGCAGCGAGTTCACATTCCCCATGATAATGGAGGGAATGGATTGTTTGCAGCACCGCCGGTAGTCCGCTAGCCTAGCCTTTAGCTTAGCTCCAGCTTTGCAGCCCCTGGGTTTCATCTTCAGCTCCACCGGGATGGGGTGTCGTATCCCGGCTCGTCCCATTGTTTTCAGGGCCAGCAGCTCCTCTCTCGAACAAGTGAGAAAACTGGCTCCTGGTTGCATGTTAAAGTTAAAAATATCCATGTTATATAAGTAAAACACACTATGTCTTCATAAGAAGAGCAGAAAAGTAAAAAATGCTGGAAAAAAGAGTTTTCAAGAGCTAAAAACTACAGAGCTACTGGAGAGGCAGCCGTGTCACACAGCACCCATGGTTGGCAGTCCCTTCCTGAATTAAGACCTGCCTTCTTCTCTCCAAGTGCACGTGAGTCTGCTTTTGGGTCTAGTCTACTCAGATTGCCTTTTGGCCATGACAGAACAATCCTGCCAGAGGAATGGACCCAGCAGACTTTGAAACAGTTAGAGCTGCTTTGACCAAAGAAGGATCTATTCTGGATTATCACCAGCAGGAGATTGTGGCTGTCCATCAGAGCTTGATAGCCATCGCAGACACATTACAGAAACTCTCCTCTCAGATGTAAAGTATTCAGAATACCATCTCCGGTCAACCGCCACCTGTGCCAGTCAGCTCACCCATCGCTCCAACAGTCATTCCAGCTCCACAACCCCTCCAAGAGCCACATATGCCTGTCCCACAGCCTTACAATGGGGAGCCTGCCGCTCATTACTATGCCAGTGCTCCTTGTCAATGGAACTCCAGGCCTCTGCTTTACCTTCCGAGAGCTCTCGAGTCACCTATGTCATCACATTTCTGACTGGAAGGTCTCAGGAGTGAGAACAGCAGTCTGGGATGCTGGATCCCCTTGCTGTTCGAGTTACAAGGAATTCTCTGAGCAGATGCAAAAGGTTTTCAACTGGTTACCCACGGACAAGGAGGCAGCCAAGCAACTAATGAGGCTCATGCAGGGCAGCCAGCTGGATTATGACTATGCTATTGAGTTTCATACCTTGGCTGCAGCTGTGGACTGGAATATCAGTGCCTTGTACAACACATTTTGTCATGGATTAAACAACTCTGTATTGGATGAGATCACTCCTCATGACCTGCCTGAGACTTTGGACATCCTCATGGACCTAGCTGGTTGGGTGGATACCCAGTTATGCCAACGGAGCCTGAGAAGGAACCTCAGTTTTGAACTTAAGGACATTGCTTCCTTGTCTGAGGCCACTGCTTCCCCTGAACCAGAGTCCGTGGACCAAGGCAGAACCTGAATCACCCCTGACAAGAGAAGGTGCTGCTGTGAGACCAGGTCCTGCTTCTACTGTGTGTCTCTCATTGCCTTTCAAAAGGGCCTGCCTACCAGTAGCAGCAGGGATACAGGTGGGTGTACTGATGCAGTCTTCCCCTGCTGAGAGGCCAGCGCTTCCTGCTAAGATCATCTTTCAGAACAGGTATTACCCGGTTAAAGGTGCTCATTGACTCTGGGGCAGATGAAAACTTTATCAGAACCTCCTTTGCAGAAAAGCTGGGGGTCAACCTATGGATTTTAGACTACCTTCTAACCACCAGGGCACTCAACAGCACCAAACTCAGTCTTGACTCTTGTCATGAGTCTATTGTTCTTGGTCTTCCTTGGTTGTGTCTGCATAATCTCCACCTGAATTGGAGTAATGGTACAGTCCTCTCTTGGAGCACCTGCTGCTTGGCCACCTACCTGTCCTCTGCCAAGATTCCCCTCACCACCCAAGTCTCCAGCCCTGATTAGTCCATCGACCTTTCTAATGTCCCCGTGGAATACCAGGACCTTAGTCAGGTGTTCAGTAAGGACTGGGCCACCTCTGTCCCTCTTCATCAACCTTATGATTGTGCTATTGACCTGCTTCCTGGTACCCCTCCCCCTCAGGGGTCACATTTATCCACCCCCCCGAGAGAGAGACCATGGACAAGTATATATCTGAATCCCTTGCAGCTGGCATCATTTGCCCCCATCATCTCCAGTGGGAGCTGGTTTCTTTTTCGTGGTCAAGAAGGACAAGTCTCTCAGGCCATGCATTGATTATCAAGGCTTAAATGAGATCACCATTAAGAATTGCTACCTGTTTCCTCTCATGTCCATGGCCTTTGAGCTGCTGCAGGGGGCACAATTTTTCCTCCAAGCTGGATCTCCACAATGCCCATCACTTGATATACATGTGGGGGGGGGAGTGCAAGACGGCCTTCAATATGCCACTACAAATACTTGGTCTTATCTGTCAGCCTCATTAATGCACCAGTGGTCATCCAAGAACTGGTAAAGCATATTACAAGTTTTCATCAATCAGTTCATTTTCATATACCTCAGGAACATCTTGATCTTTTCTCCCACGGTCGAAGCTCACCAGTCCCACATCAGACAGGTTCTTCAGTGGCTACTAGAAAATCAACTTTTTGCTAAAGCAGAGAAATGTGAGTTCCATAAGTACACAATCTCAGTTCTGGGTTTCATCATCTCCCCAGGTAAGGTCCAAGTGGACCCAGACAAGGTTAAAGCAGTGTCATACTGGCCCACTCCCTCCTCTTGCATGGAGCTGCAATGCTTCTTGGGGTTTGCAAATTTTTATCTGAGGTTTATCAGGAATTATAGCTCAATCACTGCCCCTCTTACAGAACTCACATCCTCCAAGCACCCTGTAACAGTTCTAATGAAGGGGTGGAGCACAGAGGATGGCAGGACAGAGATCAGGGTCAAAATAGCATTTATTGCTAAACTTTTCAGTTTCACAATTTATCACTCGAACAGACGCACACAACTGGTATCTTGTTCAGGGATCAGCTCCTCTGCTCTCCCTCTCCCTCCTTAAGTAGGGCATGGTCACTGGAAAGACACACAAACACAGGTTAATTGCTCTCAGGTGTAGTGATTCTGCCACTTACCTTCCCTGACTCCGCCCTCCTGTCACCGACCAGTGCTTGACCATGCCCCTGCTGCCACGTACCCCCACCGCCCGACTCAGGCCGGGCGGCCATCCAGCCTGCAGCCGACTCCCCCCTCCTTGACGGGAGAGGAAGTCCGCCATGACCATCTGCGCCCCCGGCCTGTGGACCACCTTGAAATTAAAGGGTTGGAGTGCCAGATACCAATTGGTGATCCGCGCGTTGGCATCCTTCATGCAGTGGAGCCACTGGAGGGGTGCGTGGTCCGAACAGAGGGTGAACGGGCGTCCCAGCAGGTAGTAACAGAGGGCAAGGACCACCCACTTGATCACCAAACACTCTTTCTCTATGGTGCTGTAGCGCCCCTCATGCACCGACAGCTTCCTGCTGATGTGCAAGACTGGGCGGTCCTCCCCCTCCACCTCCTGGGACAAAACAGTCCCCAGCCCTCTGTCCGACGCATCCGGCTGCAACATAAAGGGGAGAGAGAAGTCAGGGGAATGTAAAAGTGGCCCCCCACACAGTGCAGCCTTTACCTCAGAAAAAGCCCGCTGGCATTGCTCCATCCACTGGACCGGATCTGGTGCCCCCTTTTTAGTCAGATCAGTCAGCGGGCTGGTGACGTCCGAATAATTAGGTATAAACCTACGGTAATAGCCAGCCAGCCCCAGGAACTGTCTCACCCCCTTTTTGGTCTTGGGCCTCGGGCAGGCCACAATTGCTGCCATCTTATTAATTTGGGGACGCACCTGCCCGTTGCCCAAGTGGAAGCCCAAATACCGTACTTCCACCCGCCCAATTGCACACTTCTTTGGGTTGGCTGTGAGCCCCGCTCGCCTCAGCGACCTAAGGACGGCCCTCAGATGTTCGAGGTGCCTCGGCCAGTCATTACTATAGATGATGATGTCATCTAGGTAAGCGGCCGCATAAGTGGTGTGGGGGCGGAGGACCCTGTCCATCAGCTGCTGAAACATAGTGGGCGCCCCAAACAGCCCAAAAGGAAGTGTGACGAATTGGTGTAATCCGAATGGTGTGGAAAAGGCCATTTTTTTCTCGGGATAGAGGAGTCAAGGGGATCTGCCAGTATCCCTTTGTCAAATCCAGTGTCGAAAAAAGCGAGCTGTGCCTAGTCGATTGAGCAACTCATCAATCCGAGGCATTGGGTACGCGTCGAATTTAGACACCGCGTTGACTTTTCTATAGTCCACACAGAACCGGACCGAACCGTCGGCCTTGGGTACCAAGACCACCGGGATGCTCCAGTCACTGTGGGACTCCTCAACGATGCCCATTTCGAGCATGGCCTTGATTTCTTCCCGAACCACCTTTTTTTTGTGTTCAGGTAGCCTGTAAGGGCGGCTATGCACTACCACCCCCGGGGGTGTCTCTATGTGGTGCTCTATGAGGTTAGAACCACCGGGCAGGGGCGAGAACACATCCGAAAACTCGGTCTGCAACTGGGCAACGTCCGCGAGTTGGGTCGGGGAGAGGTGGTCTCCACAGGGGACCGGAGGGATACCTGATGCCAATGTCCCTTTTTGAACCTCCGGCCCCAGCTCCGCCTTCTCTGGAACCACCGACACCAACGCCACGGGGACCTCCTCATTCCAGAGTTTAAGCAGATTGAGGTGGTAAATCTGTAGTGCCCCACCCTTGTCCGTTTGCCTCACCTCGTAGTCAACGTCCCCGACTCGCCGTGTGATCTCAAAGGGTCCTTGCCACTTGGCGACCAATTTGGAGCTCGATGTGGGCAACAGTACAAGTGCTTTATCTCCCGGTGCGAACTCTCTATGGCGTGTACCCTTGTTGTACAGGCGGGCTTGCCGTTCCTGGGCCTGCCGCAAATTCTCCTGGGTTAGGTGGGTGAGCGTGTGGAGTTTTGCGCACAGGTCCATAACGTATTGAATTTCGTTCTTACTCTGTGAAGGTCCCTTCTCCCAATTTTCCCGCAGCACGTCTAGAATGCCGCGCGGCTTACGCCCATATAATAATTCAAACGGGGAGAACCCCATGGAGGCTTGGGGGACTTCTCGCACTGAAAACAACAAGGGCTCGAGCCACTTATCCCAATTATGTGCGTCCTCACTTACGAATTTTTTTAATGATATTTTTGAGGGTTCGATTGAACTGTTCCACTAAGCCGTCCGTTTGTGGGTGATACACGCTGGTGTGGATCGGCTTAATCCCCAATAACCCATACAGTTTGCGCAGTGTCCGTGACATAAACGTGGTGCCTTGATCAGTCAGAATCTCTTTCAGGATTCCAACTCGGGAGATAACATGGAAGAGCGCCTCCGCAATACTGTGTGCTGAGATATTGCGCAGAGGCACTGCTTCCGGGGATCGCGTTGCATAGTCCACTAGAACTAATATAAAGCGGTACCCTTGTGCTGACCGATCTAATGGCCCGACCAGATCCATCCCAATCCTTTCGAACAGGGTCTCGATTAATGGTAGAGGGCACAAAGGCGCTTTTGGAATGGCCGCTGGATTCACTAACTGGCATTCGCGGCACACCGTACACCACCTACGAACGTCGCCGCGAATCCCCGGCCAATAGAATCGGGCCATTATTCGGGCTAGTGTCTTATCCTGCCCTAGGTGTCCAGCCATGGGATTAAAGTGAGCCGCCTGGAATACCAATTCTCGGCGGCTCTTTGGAATTAAAAGTTGCGTGACTCGCTCCTTAGTTTGAGTGTCCTGCGTCACTCGGTATAACCTATCCTTCATAATCAAGAAGTAGGGGAAGGACGGGGTGGTGTTCGGCTGGAGCGTTTGACCATCGAATTCAGCGGGCCGGCTGGGGTGGTGCCGGCCTCCGCCTCCGCGGTGGGGGAATGGGGCGAGGATGGGACACAGGAGGAGGGGGAGAGAGAGAGAGAGAAGAGGAGAGAAGAGAAGAGGCTGTCTGCTGTCCTGCCGCCAGAACAGCCACCAAATGGTCCTCCGCCAGCTTGATGGCCTGATCCAGCAACGCCGGGCGGTGGCACTGGACCCACTCCGCGGTTCCTGTTGGCAAGCACGCAACGAACTGCTCCAGTACCACCTGGTCGACAATCCCCTCGGCATCACGGTTGTCGGCCCTCAGGCACTGCCAGCAGGCGTCCCGGAGTTGCTGGCCAAACGTGAACGGCCGGCCGACTTCCTCCAAGCGCAGACCGTGGAAGCGCTGGCACTGCTGTTCAGGAGTGCGCCCCACACGCTGGAGGATTGCCTGATGAAGGTCTGCGTAGGCCAGCCGGCGGTCGGTGGGGAGCTGTAGCGCGGCCAGCTGCGCCTCTCCTGTTAGCAGAGGGAGGAGGTGCGCCGCGCGCTGCTCCCTTGGCCACCCTGAGGTCTCCACGACTTGCTCAAAGATCGTGATGAAAGCCTCGGGGTCATCCTGTGGGCCCATCTTGGTCAGGGTGGGTGGGACGGGCCCGCGGTGGAAGCGTCGGTAGTCCCCGCCGACGCGAGGAGGTGCCGGGACGCCTGTCGATCCTCTTGCTGCGCCAACACCAGGGCCTCGAAGTGCTGCTCCTGCTCCTTACGGAGCGTGACTAGCGCCTGGTGCTGGCTTTGCTGGGCCGTGGCGAGGGCGTGGACCAGGTCGGCGAACGGGGAAGACTCCATGGGGCTGATCAGCTGCTGTACTCCACAATGTCCTGGGTTTCAGCACCACTGTAACAGTTCTAACGAAGGGGTGGAGCACAGAGGACGGCACGACAGAGATCAGGGTCAAAATAGTGTTTATTGCTAAACTTTTCAGTTTCACAATTTATCACTCAAACAGATGCACACAACTGGCGTCTTGTTCAGGGATCAGCTCCTCTGCTCTCGCTCTCCCTCCTTAAGTAGGGCGCGGTCACTGGGAAGACACACAAACACAGGTTAATTGCTCTCAGGTGTAGTGATTCTGCCACTTACCTTCCCTGACTCTGCCCTCCTGTCACCGACCGGCGCTTGACCACGCCCCCACTGCCACACACCCATGCTGAGAAAGCTTTCAAATCCCTCAAAAGAAAGCTTTCCACTGCTCCTGTCCTTATCATCCCAGACCCTACCGCTCAGTTCATGCTTGAGGTGGATGCCTCCTACATGTGAGTAGGGGCAGTCCTGTCCCAGAGATCATCTAAAGATGACAAGATGCACTCCTGTGTGTTCTTCTCGCATTGCTTGACTCCAGCTGAGTGCAACTATAGCATAGGTGATCGAGACCTGTTGGCTATCAAGTTGGCCCTGGAGGAGTGGAAATATTGATTAGAGGGGACGGAGACCCCTTTTATCATATGGACTGACCATAAGAACCTTGAGTACATCAAGTCTGCCAAGCAACTTTATTCACGCCAGGCCAGGTGGTCCTTATTCTTTTCATGCTTTAACTTTGTGTTTTCCTTCAGACCGGGCTCCAAGAATGCCAAACCAGATGCGCTTTCCAGACAGTTTTCACCTAACTCTCAGGGAGATGCCACAGAACCGATCCTTCCTGCCCAATGCCTTGTGGCTGCTGCCTGATTCGACATCAAGAAGGTTGTCCAGGAGGCTCTGGCCAGCATTCCAGGCCCAGTTAATGGACCAACTAGTATTCTGTTTGTGCCCCTTGGAGTACACTCTCAGATGCTTCAGTGGGGGCACAGTTCTCTTCTTGCTTGTCACCCTGGGGTGGCCTCTTTGTTATCAGGCAACACTTCTGGTGGCCTACGATGTGGCAAGATGTCAAGACTTTTATGGCAGCCTGCGACTTGTGTTCCAGAAGCAAGACTGGTAACCAGCCCATGCCTGGACAATTAAGACCGCTACCCAATCCCTCATCATCGCTGGTCCCATGTTGCTGTGGATTTCATCACCGGTCTCCCCAGTTCCAAGGGTAATAACTGTATCCTAACTATTGTTGATTGTTTCTCTAAAGCAGCTAATTTTGTCCCATTCCCCAAGATGTTATGTGCTAAAGAGATTGCTGAGCTCCTTATTAACCATGTTTTCAGGATCCACGGCCTGCCACTGGACATCGTATCTGACAGAGGTCCTCAGTTTTCTACTCACTTTTGGAAAGAGTTCCGTAAACTAATTGAATCCTTAGGTTACCACCCTCAGATTAATGGTCAGACCGAGCGTACCAACTAGAGCCTAGAGGTCACCTTATGATGCTTGACCTCGGACGATGTATCCTCCTGGGGTCAGGCCTTGCCTTGGATTGAATATGCACACAATAGCTTCCCATCATCCTCGACTGGATTGACCCCATTCCGGTGTTGTCTCAGGTACCAGCCACCACTCTTTCATGAGCAAGAGGAGGAAGTGTCTGTCCCTTCAGCCCAGGCCTTCATCTGACATTGTCACAGGGTGTCGGTATGTGCCAGGCATTGTCGACTACACTCCAGCCAGTTATCTAAGAGGAAGGTGGACCAATGCTGCACACCAGCCCCAGTTGACTGCCTCAGACAGAGGGTTATGTTATCCACTGCCAACCTTCCCCTTCAAACATCTAGGTCCATGTGTTGTGTTCACCCTTGCTTCCATGTCTCTCTCCTAAGACCCCTGGTCTCCAGCTTCTTCTCCCCTCCATCCCAGCCCCCACCCCCCAGGTTCATCAATGGAACTGAGGCCTACACTGTCAAGAAGTTACTAAAGGCCTATCGGTGAGATTGGGGGGGTGTAGTACCTAGTTGATTGGAAGGGATATGGCCCAGAGGAGAGGTGTTGTGTCCCAGCACGCTTCATCTTGGACCCCTCACTCATCAGTGCGGGGGGGGGGGGGGGGGGTTACTGTCACGAGCCAGCCATGAACATCTAGATCCTGATGTGATCTTTTACTCCATTCCTTGGTTTTTCCCTGAGCCTTTCTCATGCTGTGGCCAGCATACCTGTCTCTTATCAGCTCATCCACGACTCTACATTATACTGCTCAGATATTCATTCAGCGCAGGATTGTCTTCGCCTCAGGATTTTTTTTTTGCCTTTTCCCCCCTGTTTTGTATTTGATTCTTTTGTTCCTTTGTTGCACACTGTGGAGTAACTTTGCTCTTTCTGTGGATTTCTTTACCTCTTATTTGGGACTGTGAGTGCATTTCTTCTGATGCGGAAGCTCTTTGAATTTGTGAACTTTGTTTTGTGAACTGAGAGCTCTTTTCCCAGGCTATGTTTCTGGACTCTATCCTGCTTTTTCCTTTTTTTCACTTGTTTGACAGCTGATCTCTAATCTCCATTGTAACAGTTTGTATGGGTGGGTGGAGCACAGAGGACGGCAGGACAGAGATCAGGTTCTGAAATAGGGGTTTTATTGCCACACTTTTCAGTGAACAACTCTTAAATCAAACAGACACACACACACGACTGGCATCTGGTTCGGGGATGAGCCCTCTGCTCTATGCTCTCCCTCCTTAAATAGGGCGTGGTCACTGGGAAGACACACATGTGGGTGCAATCAGTTAATCATTGATATTAAGTGATCAATCTCGTTAAATCAGTCTCATTAAATTTTGAAGGTCAATAATTAAAATGAATCAATCCCATTGAATCGTTTAATTTGACTCGTTTGAATTGAATCATACCATAGAATCAGTCTCATTCAGTGAATCATTTAGTGAATCGTTCAATGAATCGTTTAGTGAATCATTTGGTGAATCGTTCAATGAATCATTTAGTGAATCATACCATTAATCCTGGTGCTTAATAATAAATTACCAAACAGCTAAATTATGGTATATTTCCAAATTATTACAATCACTTACCACATTACATAACTTTTATATGCACCCTTTTTGAATTCTTTGAGAAGATTGGGGACTTCAGATATTGTTCATACAAATAAACAGTTGTTTAATAAATGAATTTATTATACAAAGATAAAAAGATAAAAATAAATCAATATATACAAGCAGTGAGGTGTGTGTGTGTGTGTGTGTGTGTGTGTGTGTGTGTAGGACTTGACCATGTGTTTAGCCTCGTGTAGCTAACTACACGTGGTGGAGGCCTAGCTTGTTGGTAGCTAAACAAAAGAATGTTATCTAAACAGAACAAAGGATTAGCTCTGTGTTTAGCCTTGTGTTGCTAGTGTGAGTTTGCCAAATGCCCTATGGCCTAGCTAAAGTGTGTTTGTTAGGCCTGGTGAGGCCTACTGAGCACGTGTTGCTAAAGACAAAGGGAAGCTATCTAAAGTGTATCAGGCCTGGTCAGGCCTGTTGAGCACATGTTTTCTCAGTAACAAAAAGATTCCACACTCATAACATTACCAAACTCACTGAAACCTTGATAAGGTCAAAATGTATGATAAAGAAATTAGTGTTAGTCAGAATAAGAGAGAGAGAGAGAGAATGCACAACTTATTAAAACAATTGAGAGAACATAGAACAAAATAAATCAACACGCTGCGTGTCTAACAGTGTAACAGAAACCTGGGTTTAAATTCACACTATTTCAAATAAAAGCAAATTCCTAAGACTATCCTAATTATGCCCAAATGCCAAAATCTTACTTAATCCTGCCTTTAGCAAGATATGAAGAACTATTCGCCGGTGTAGTTTCAGGCCTCGCCGTGGGAGCACGTGAGCTGCTCGTGATGGAGGCGGAGAAAACTTTCGGGTCCAGCGGAGCACTTGGGTGGTTCCCGTGGAAAGCAGAGGATTCTTGGTCCGAACCTCAGCGTTCGTGAGGAAAAGTCTCTGATCAGAATAAGATGCACAGCGCTTTGAGTTAAAAAGGATTCAATCGCTTCTTAACTTTTAACTGCCTGGGCTGCAGTCGTGATGTCACTTCTAATGCAAGTAAACCGGTTGTAACTCAGGTTGAGTTTAAAGATCGCGCGACTGTAGAGTTTACCTTTGCCAAGGGTAAGAAAGAAAATCGCGCTGAGTGATGGATCTTGCAAGAAAGAAAACGTCTTTCTGGGTGGAGAGCACCTCTTTATACGTCCAGATTCATCAGAAGCCAGACGTGAGAGACAAAGATGGTGGAGCTTCCGCTTGGATTTATGCGTGCATGGCAGACTGACGTAGGTGATCCCGCCCACGCGTGACGTAGGTCACACGGAAGTTGCCTGGGAATTGTAGTTCTGACACAAGATGGCGGCATGATACCTACACACACAAACACAGGTTAATTGACCTCAGGTGTAGTGATTCTGCCACTTACCTTCCCTGGCTCCACCCTCCTGTCACAGACCGGCGCTTGACCATGCCCCCACTGCCACATACCCCCACCACCCGACTCAGGCCGGGCGGCCGTCCGGCCTGCAGCCGACCCCCCCCCTTGACAGGAGAGGAAGTCCGCCATGACCATCTGCACCCCCGGCCTGTGGACCACCTTGAAATTAAAGGGTTGGAGTGCCAGATACCAAAGGGTGATCCGCGCGTTGGCATCCTTCATGCGGTGGAGCCACTGGAGTGGCGCATGGTCCGAACAGAGGGTGAAAGGGCGCCCCAGCAGGTAGTAACGGAGGGCTAGGACCGCCCACTTGATTGCCAGACACTCTTTTTCTATTGTGCTGTAGCGCCCCTCATGCACCGACAGTTTCCTACTGATGTATAGGACTGGGTGGTCCTCCCCCTCAGGACCACCGCGCCCACCTCCATTACTGTGCACTGTTGTTGGAGGTGGCCCGGCTCCCCGCAGCGCCAGCAAACCGGCCCGGGCTTCCTCTCCGCACCGGCCTGGGGCTCACTCACCTGGGGGGGGGGAGACAGCCACAGAAGGGAGAAACAGGAGGGCACCGCGGGTGCGGCGGGCCGGCACAGGTGGCGCCGGCCCCGCCTCCGCAGTGGGGGAATGGGGCGAGGACGAGACACAGGAGGAGAGGGAGAGAGAGAGAGAGAGAGAGAGAGAGAGAGAAGAGGCTGTCTGCTGTCCTGCTGCCAGGACAGCCACCATATGGTCCTCCGCCAGCTCGATTGCTTGATCCAGCAACGCCGGGCGGTGGCACTGGACCCACTCCGCGGTTCCTGCTGGCAAGCGAGCGACAAATTGCTCCAGTACCACCTGGTCGATGATCCCCTCGGCGTTGCGGTTGTCGGCCCTCAACCACTGCCAGCAGGCGTCCCAGAGTTGCTGGCCAAACGCGAACGGCCGGCCGACTTCCTCCAAGCACAAAGCACGGAAGCACTGATGCTGATGCTCAGGGGTGCGCCCCACACGCTGGAGGACGGCCCGGCGGAGGTCCGTGTAGGCCAGCCGGCGGTCGGCGGGGAGCTGTAGCGCAGCCAGCTGTGCCTCTCCCGTTAGCAGGGGGAGGAGGCACGCCGCACGCTGCTCCATCGGCCACCCTGAGGTCTCCACGACTTGCTCGAAGAGCATGATAAATGCCTCGGGGTCATCCTGCGGGCCCATCTTGGTTAGGGTGAGGGGGGACCGGGCCCATGGTGGGAGCGCTGGTGGACCCCACCGACACGAGGAGGTGCTGGAACGCCTCGTGATCTTCTTGCTAGGCCAGCACCAGGGCCTCAAACCGCTGTTCCTGTTCCTTTCGGAGGGAGACTAGTGCCTGGTGCTGGCTTTGCTGGGCCGTGCGAGGGCGTGGACCAGTTCGGCGAATGGGGAGGACTCCATGGGGCTGATCGGCTGCTGCGCTCCAGGTCCTGGGTTTCAGCACCACTGTAACAGTTTGTATGGGTGGGTGGAGCACAGAGGACGGCAGGACAGAGATCAGGTTCTGAAATAGGGGTTTTATTGCCACAATTTTCAGTGAACAACTCTTAAATCAAACAGACACACACACACGACTGGCGTCTGGTTCGGGGATGAGCCCTCTGCTCTATGCTCTCCCTCCTTAAATAGGGTGCGGTCACTGGGAAGACACACACAAACACAGGTTAATTGACCTCAGGTGTAGTGATTCTGCCACTTACCTTCCTTGGCTCCGCCCTCCTGTCACAGACCGGCGCTTGACCATGCCCCCGCTGCCACATCCGTTTTTTCCCTAATTAACCATTCCTGTATTTTTCCTGTCAGCTGTTTCTTCCCCCCAGTCCTCCATTATTCAGATTAAGACCTGCCTTCTTCTTTCCAAGTGCACATGAGTCTGCTTTTGGGTCTTTTCCTATTGCCTTTTGGCCATGACAGAGCAACAAAAGATTACTGCAGAGGTGTGTGCGCTGCTGAGGACCTGAGATGCTGCCTTCAAAGCAGGTGACAGGGTAGCCCTAACAATAGTGAGGGCCAAACTGTCTTGACTCATCAGAGCAGCAAAGTGCACATGACCTGAGAATCCCCAGCTACTTAAAGGAAAGCAGCAACACAAGGCGCATGTGGCAGGGCATCCAGGCCATCACAAACTACAGGACAACACCACCTGACTGCAACAATGAGGCACAGAACAGCTTCTACACTTGGTTTGAGGCACAAAACGGTGTGGCAACAAAGAAGACCATCCCTCCTCTCATTGACCAGGTGCTGTGTCTTACCACAGCTGATGTGAGGAAAACAATATGCAGAGTCAACCAATGGAAGGCTGCTGGACCAGACAACATCCCATTAAAGTGCTCGGCGGATACGCAGACCAGCTGACAGATGTTTTCACTGACATCTTCAACATCTCCCTGAGCACAGCAATCGTTCCAAAGTGCTTCACGACCACTACTATCATCTTCCTGCCAAAGAAGCCTTCAGTGTCCTGCCGCAATGACTGCCATCCCATTATACTCACATCCATCATTAAGAAGTGCTTCGGGAGGCTCGTCATGAGGCACATAAAGACTCTGCTGCCTCCTTCACTGGACCCCCTGCAGTTTGCATATTGCCGTAACCTCCGTCAACAGATGACCCCAGAGCCACCATCCTTCATCTGACCTTTAGCCACCTGGACAATAAAGATGCATATGTACAAATGCTGTACACAGACTTCAGTTCAGCATTCAACACAATCATCCCTCAGCAGCTAATTGGAAAGCTGAGCCTGCTGTGTCTGAACACCTCCCTCTGCAACTGCATCCTGGACGTCCTGACCGAGAGAGAGACCTCAGTCAGTCCGGATCAGGAGCAGAATTCCCATCACCACCATACTGAGCACTGCCCCCCCCCCCCCGGGCTGTGTGCTCAGTCCACTGCTGCTCACTCTGCTGACTCATGACTGTGCAGCAACTCACAGTTCCAATCACATGCTCAAGTTTGCTGATGACATGACTGTGGTGGGTCTCATCAATAAGAATGACGAGTCAGCATACAGAGAGGAAGTGCAATGGCTATCAGGCTGGTGTAGAGTCAACAACCTGTCTCTGAATATGGACAAAACAAAAGAGATGGTTGTTGACTTCAGAAAAACATGGAGTGACAACTCTCCGCTGTACATCGATGGCTCAGTCATGGAGAAATATCAAGAGCATCAAATTCCTTGGTGTTCATCTGGCAGAGAACCTCACCTAGTCACTCAACACCAGCTCCATAGCAAAGAAAACCCAGTAGCATCTCTACTTCCTACACAGGCTGAGGAAACCCCATCACCCATCCTCACTATATTCTACAGAGAGACTACTGAGAGCATTCTTGGCAGCTGCATCATGGTCTGGTTTGGGAATTGCACTGTCTCTGATCACAAGATCCTACAGCAGATAGTGAGGACAGCCGAGAAGCTCATCGGAGTCTCCCTTCCCTCCATCATGGATATTTACACCACACACTGCTTCTGGAAAGCAACCAGCATTGTGACCCCCCCCCCCACACACACACACACACCCTTCACACAATCTCTTACCCTCCTGACATCTGGAAAAAGATACTGAAGCATTTGCACCTTCACAGTCAGACTCTGTTACAGTTCCTTTCAACAAGCCATCAGATTCCTCAACTCTGGGGGACTGGACTGATGCATACGGACTGTTGAACACACCACTCTCACTGCAGACTTTGCATAGTGAACAATAATATACTATCACTTTTCACGCACACTTAACTTTCTGCAGATTATCAGTGATGGGTACTGGTTGGCACTGGACTGTCTGTTTGTGCTAGTTGTCTTTTTTTGCACTGTCCTTGTTTTCTGCACTTTCTGTTGACGTTATTTGCAGTTTGTTGTTTCTGTAGCTTATTGTCGGCAATGTTTGCACTCACTGCACTCTTCCACTTTATGTTGTATTGTAGAATTGTAGTCCTGTGCAGAGGTGGAAAAACTGGATTGACAAAGTAAAAGTCCTGCTTAGGTTTTCCTTCTGCCTGTGCTCTCAACACAGGTGATTTCACCAATTAGCTCATCAACCTGGCTTAGGGGATGTGGTAATTAGGATCAGCTGGTTCATTGAATTGGCTGGAGCAAAAATGTGGCAGGGTTTTTACTTTCTGCACCTGGGTTTTTCCACCTCTGGTCCTGTGATATTTAATGTAGCACTATGGTCCTGGAGAAACATTGTTTTATTTTAACTGTGTATTGTTCCAACTGTATACGATTGAAATGACAATAAAAAAGCATTGAACTTGAAAATATGCCACCAAACAATAAATATGTACCTCCAGAGGCAACAAGCAAGTCCAGCTCATCATATCAGCCTGATTTCCTGCCATTTTGTTTTTAATCCATGGAGAATAAATAATGAGGACATTATGAGCCATGACAGCTAATTAGACTGGGAATACTGGCCTGATCTGGGTTTTCACTGGCCACTGGGACTAAAACATGTGTTGGTAAAAAGAATGGTGTGTGAGTGTTTTTATAAAGGTTATAAGCAGGACAAAGTGACTGGTCAGTCCACGTGAGGGAGGATTGATGGTGAGTTACAGATACATATATGATGACTGTGTTCTGAATGTTGTTATAGATGAAAATTGTACCTTTATTGTGTTCAAAATCTTGTTATTTATTTGCAGGAAACAAAACATCTCAGCAGATGGATTTTGACATGAACTCGAGCCAAATTCTGATGTTGGACATCATTCCACTTTGCGATGAATTTTCAAACAGCTCCTGCCCAAAAGTTGTTTACCCGCTCCTCCTCAGAGTGCCGCTCTATGTCTTTTTCGGCTTGGTGGTGGTTCTGACAGTATTCGGAAACTCTTTTGTCATCCTGAGCATCGTTCATTTTAAACAGCTCCACATACCGACAAATTATCTCGTCCTGTCTTTGGCTGTAACGGATTTGTTGTTAGGAGGATTTTTAATGCCTCCAAGAATGATCCAATCTGTCGAGTCTTGCTGGTATTTGGGGAATCTCTTCTGTAAAATTCACAGCAGTGTTGATATCACATTGTGCACCGCATCCATTATAAACCTGTGTTTCATATCTGTTGATCGATATTATGCTGTGTGTCATCCATTGTTGTATCAGACTATAATTACACCTTTTGTCACATTGGTTATGATTTCCATTTGCTGGAGCATTTCATTCGCAGTTGGATTTGGAATAGTATTTCTTGGTCTCAACATCCTGGGCATGGAAGACTTTTATTACGAAAACGTTGCCTGTGAAGGTGCTTGTATTTTGTTCCAAAGTGCCGCCTCCAGCACCGTTTCATCTTTGCTCTCTTTTTATTTCCCCGGTATCATCATGCTTAGCATTTATACAAAAATATTCCGTGTTGCACAAAAACAAGCCAAATCCATTCAGGACTCAACAAAGAAAGTGCAATCGATGATAAGCAAAGAGGAGAAAAAGGCGACAAAAACTCTGGCGGTGATTATGGGCGTGTTTCTCTCACTTTGGACCCCATTTTTTATCTGCAATGTCATTGATCCTTTTATTGGTTATTTGATTCCTCCTGTATTGTTTGATATGCTGGGTTGGACTGGATATTTAAATTCGACCTGTAACCCGATCGTGTATGCTTTTTTCTACAGGTGGTTTAGGAAAGCACTGTGGACTGTTTTATCTGGGAAAATATTTCAGTCAGGTTCTTCAAGAATTAATCTTTATTCACATTGAGTCAAATAGTTTAATGGTGATGTCCTGATGGTTAATACGTGTTTACATCATTATATTTGTTAACATACAAAACATAAAAGTTTGTTCTGGCATAATTTATTCAACTTGTTAAAATCAGAATTAACATAATTATTCACATAATATTTTCAAATTTGTCAAAAAACAAGGAACACAATTTTCTCTTGTACAATGTAACCCATGATTTTTGTGGTTTTTTCACACTGTATTTTTATTCATGTGCAAATTTCTACCAAGTCAATGACCTACATGCATTAGATTTACCTTTACAAAGAAAAAATAGTCATCGTGTGAAGCAAAATCATAACTACTGTAACTGCATCATCACAATGTGTGTAATCTCCAAACTTTCATGAATATTCTCCAAATTATTATTTTTTTAGCTCCAGAAAATTAAGTGCAAAAGTCTAAATCTAAATTGAGTTGTTATTTTATAACCATTTGTACATGTGAAAGAATGATGCTAAAACCTTAAAAATATAAATTTGTACAATTTGAGAACAATAATAACCTTGGTGTTGTATATGTTTTTATCACGTTGAAGTAAAAGGTGCATCACTTTATAAAAACGAAGCTGATATACCGTACAACACATGATCTTCTAAATAATTCAATATAATATATAATATACAGTACTGTGCAGTATTTACAGTATGCACCGTGTTTTTAGTATTCACTTTGTTTAGATGTTTATTTTATTACATCTTCTCCTTCATCATCTGAGTCAGCACAAAAACATTTTAGATTCCAAACATTAGTTTTTAATCATGAATTAAATATTACAGAAAAAAAGTTTGCATGTCAGTAAAGAAAGCATCATGTTCCATAAGAGCCACTTTTCAGACAGTGAAATGAAGGCTGCTGGGTTTTGTGCAAAAACAAGAAGCAAGCGTGAGTCAAAGAGTCCAGAAGAAAAGAACTGAGTCTGGTTCTGTAAGATGCTCAGCAAAACTTACAGCTCACTTCCTGATAAAACTGAACACATTGTACCTGAGAATACCATGTATTGTCTTTTAAAGCAAAGTGTCATCACTGATACAAACACTGATTTTTACATTTATTACAGTTTACTGCTCTTTATGGTCTTACTTTCATATAAAAACATTTAATTTCATTATTGTTTAAAGCATACAGTATTTGCTCTACAGCATTTCTTTGAATGGGCCTAAGACTGTTGTACAATACTGTATTTATTTAATCTTTTTCTAAATCAGTGTAATTTCTGAACTACACACACAGATATATTTTTATTCTCCAAGATGCCATCAACTGCAGCACAGCAGTCCCCAAACTCCCATTATGTATGCTAAAGAAGTTTTATCAGTGCACTATATCCTCCAGTTTCTCTACTCAACCACATATCCTCAGTGACATGCCTCATGGGTGAAATATACAGCGTGTTCAGAAAGTTTATGAATTCAGAGTGATTCCACCTTCCCTGACTTCCACTACTTTGGGAAAATTCACATCTACAAACAAACAAACTACGATGTAAAATGGAATCAATGCAATAAATGAATAAAACACCATGTACATGCTGATGTGTTGTGGAAAAGATTTTCCTCTTTTGTGTTAAATATTATTGTGGAGTTCCAGTTTTATGTAAAGGTCTTCATGTGTTGGTGAGTTTTTAACAGTTTTTTGTTAGTTTTGGTTTGTTTTTTCGATGAGCGAAAGGTTTCTGTTTTCCTAAATAAGTCAGTACAAGGTGTAGGAATCAATGTGATCTTCAGATTGCTGAAAACAGATGACTGACAACTTAAACAACTCAAGTATTCACTTTTGTAACAACCTGAATGCTTCTGCCTACACTGTGATTTTCTCTGCGTACACATCACAAGCTCACAGATGCCCACAATTCTTCAGCATTGCACTGATTGACAGGAGGCACATTATGTCATTATTTCAATCCAGAAAGCAAGACCAGTTTTGTTCCCATCAGTAGTTGCATTGTGAGATTGTGATATTGTGATTGTAATACACTTAACACCATCGTAACCCCCCTTTAATACAGAGAGACACGAGGATGTCTGATGCAGCCTTAACAAGTCCCTCTGCTCAGAGGTGTGAAAAAAATATCACACTTCTAATGACACACATCACTGCATATTTGTGTTTCTGCATCACTTTATTATCACACTGAATACGGTTGAATAAATGTCACTGTGGCTGCTTCCGAGCAGACAAAGACATTCAAAAACACACGATATACTGTACTGTATGCTGATGGACTGAATATGATGTAATATACAGCATAATGACAATAAAGGCAGAAAAGACGGCTTCAATGTATTAAAATGTCTAAATGTCCCAGTTAAAAATTCTGCTCCTGTGAACAATGTACAGTGGTGCTTGAAAGTTTGTGAACCCTTTAGAATTTTCTATATTTCTGCATAAATATGACCTAAGACATCATCAGATTTTCACACAAGTCCTAAAAGTAGATAAAGAGAACCCAGTTAAACAAATGAGACAAAAATATTATACTTGGTCATTTATTTACTGAGGAAAATGATTACATATTTGTAATTTACTGAGGAAAATGATTACATATCACAATTACATATCTGTGAGTGGCAAAAGTAAGTGAGCCTTTGCTTTCAGTATCTGGTGTGACCCCCTTGTGCAGCAATAACTGCAGCTAAACGTTTGCAGTAACTGTTGATCAGTCCTGCACACTGACTTGGATGGATTTTAGCCCATTCCTCCATACAGAACAGCTTCTACTCTGGGATGTTGGTGGGTTTCCTCACATGAACTGCTCGCTTCAGGTCCTTCCACAACATTTCGATTGGATTAAGGTCAGGACTTTGACTTGGCCATTCCAAAACATTAACTTTATTCTTCTTTAACCATTCTTTGGTCGAACGACTTGTGTGCTTGGGTCGTTGTCTTGCTGCGTGGCCCACCTTCTCTTGAGATTCAGTTCAAGGACAGATGTCCTGACATTTTCCTTTAGAATTCGCTGCTGTAATTCAGAATTCATTGTTCCATCAATGATGGCAAGCTGTCCTGGTCCAGATGCAGCAAAACAGGCCAAACCATGATACTACCACCACCATGTTTCACAGATGGGATAAGGTTCTTATGCTGGAATGCAGTGTTTTCCTTTCTCCAAACATAACGCTTCTCATTTAAACCAAAAAGTTCTATTTTGGTCTCATCCATCCACAAAACATTTTTCCAATAGCCTTCTGGCTTGTCCATGTGATCTTTAGCAAACTGCAGACGAGCAGCAATGTTCTTTTTGGAGAGCAGTGGCTTTCTCCTGGCAACCCTGCCATGCACACCATTGTTGTTCAGTGTCCTCCTGATGGTGGACTCATGAACATTAACTTTAGCCAATGTGAGAGAGGCCTTCAGTTGCTTAGAAGTTACCCTGGTGTCCTTTGTGACCTCGCTGACTATTACATGCCTTGCTCTTGGAGTTATCTTTGTTGGTCGACCACTCCTGGGGAGGGTATCAATGGTCTTGAATTTCCTCCATCTGTACACAATCTGTCTGACTGTGGATTAGTGGAGTCCAAAATCATTCAAGATGGTTTTGAAACCTTTTCCAGCCTGAAGAGCATCAACAATGCTTTTTCTAAGGTCCTCAGAAATCTCCTTTGTTCATGCCATGATACACGTCCACAAACGTGCTGCGAAGATCAGACTTTGATAGATCCCTGTTCTTTAAATAAAACAGGGTGCCCACTCACACCTGATCTACATCTCAAATCTCAATAATACAACCAGCAATGCTCCAATTGGTACATCTTCACCCATCAGCTTTAGTGTTTACTCCTGTGAAGGAGCTCAAATGTGATGATGTTTGTTTTAAAGTTTCACAAAAGTTCAGTTGTAAGTTCTAAAAGCTTGGATTTTTTTCCTCGCTATTTGCAGGCTGTCAATCAGACACCATGTGTTTCTAATAAATGGTAAATGCTGATTTATACTTCTCTGTGGTTTCATATACCTTCCCCAGCCTCTTTAATAGGAACTTGTTGCTGGTTCTCAGATCCTTGTTATTGGCTGCAGGAGTGGAACCCAATGTGTTGTTCTGCTGTTGCATGCTGAGATGCTTTTCTGCTCACCACGGTTGTAAAGAGTGATTATATGAGTTAATATATCCTTTCTGGCAAAAAAGCTTAAACTAATCTGTCCATTTTCTGATCTCTGACCCTCTCTTATCAACAAGGCATTTGTTTCCACCCACAGAACTGTCGCTCACTCATTCAGTGTTTTTTGTTTGTTTGTTTTTTTTTTTTTTTGTGTGTGTGTGTGTGTGTGTGTGTGTGTGTGAGAAAACCTCAGGAGATTAGCAGTTTCTGAAATATTCAAACCAGTTCATCTGGCTCAAACCAACATGCATGCAACAGTGAAAGAAAGTCACACTTTGAGATCACAATTTTTCTCATTCTGATGTTTGAACATTGTAAACATTAACTGGAGCTTTTAATTTGTATCTGAATGATTTGATGTCTGTGAAGATTCTCAATCATCCAGGTCATAGTAAACTGTGGGTGGTAGAAATGGGCAACTGGACTTGCTTGAAAATTCTTGAAAACGTTTCACCTCTCGTCCAAAAGGCTTCCTCAGTTCTGTCTGACTAATAGGGAGTATCAGATATTTATCTTCTCCTGGATCAGAATCAGAATTCTGATGACCAGCTCATCTAAGGTGTCATAGAGGCATCATGTTGGTGTGGGTCACTGGAGGCTGGGTGTGAACGGCGAGTCATTAGGGTGATCAAAGGATTGCCTGTTAGGGTGATCAATGGCAATCTGACTCTCTCTGTCCTCCTGTGAGTCACCGAAAACAGCTGGGTCCTGGCGTACACCCAGCCGTCTGGGAAGAGTGTCCAAGACCGCCTTGTAGATGTTTGACAAATTATGTCTTAGACCCCCACCTCTGTTCAGTGATGGCCATTCCAGGTTGACAAAAATAGCTTCTTCTTTTGGACGAGAGGTGAAACGTTTTCAAGAATTTTCAAGTAAGTCCAGTTGCCCATTTCTACCACCCACAGTTTACTATGACCTGGATGATTGAGAATCTTCACAGACATGTTTCCATGCATTTTGGGATGAGAACCCTTCGACTGGTGCGGGAGTATGAGAAGTGTTCCAGAAAACTGGCAGACTACAGAAACCACCTGCGTTTTAACCTGAGATGCCGACAATCCAACATTATCCCCACCAGCCTATGCCTATTTTCAACAGTTAAAGGACACAGAGCTGAGACAATCCTGCAGAAAGCCTAGAAGCGGCTTCTCAATGAGAGAGTGAGACAAGTACATTTCACCATCGATGCTCTCCAGAACAAGACTAAACTGAGGTTTGAGGAGTTGACAGCCCTTCTTCCCAGTGAAGTTTTGGAATGAGTCTCTGATCTCACTGAGAAGGCACAGCTTTCACAACACACCAAAGGTAAGGAACAGCAAATGCGCAAATTTTAAAAATTGCTGTCTAAAACCACCTCCTCCGGGAAGACAGAAGGGCTGACTTGGAGGAAGAAATCTGACCAGGCTACACAACCGGACATAGAAGAGAAATGGGTGAAGAACTTATCCGACAGGGTACTCACCCAACCAGAGAGAGAGGTCTTATCCAAGGGTCTTAACTTTGCAGTTTCACCTGAGCGGATACCGGTAGTAGAACTCATCACAGCCACAGAGACAGCCATCAGGAACAACAACCTGACCAACACAGAGTCAGAACAACTTAGACTGAAGATATCAGCTGCTTTATCCAGTGCAAAAGCACCCCCCTCCAACCTCACCAGCCAAGAAAGGAGGGCTCTTACAGTGCTTCAAAGGGACCAGAACATCACCATCCTTCCTTCTGACAAAGGGAGATGCACAGTGGTGCTAAACACAGCAGACTACCACTCCAGGATGACCAGTCTCCTCAGTGATACAACCACTTATGAAACATTGAGGAGGGACCCCACAAGTGGTTACAAAAGGAAAGTTGTTAGCTGTTTGCAACAACTAGAAAAGGACCAAGCCATCAACTGATCTCTTTACTACAGATTGTACCCTGGGGAAGCCGTGCCTCTCATATATGGACTCCCCAAGATTCACAGAGAAGGAGCTCCTCTCAGACCTATTATCAGCAGTATAAACTCAGTCACATATAACATTGCTAAACACCTAGCCACCATCTTGGCTCCTCTAGTTGGTAATACACCATATCATGTCAAAAATTCCCAAGATTTTGCTTCTAAAGTTGCAGACCTCAAACTAGATGCAGATGAAACCATGGTTTCCTATGATGTCACTTCTCTGTTCACCTGCATTCCCACCACAGAAGCAGTCAGATCTGTAAGAAAACGACTCCTTCTGGATAGTTCCTTACTGGATAGAACGAAACTCACCACGGATCAGATTTGCACCCTGCTTGACCTCTGCCTGACTACCACTTATTTCCATTTTAATGAAAGTTTCTACAGACAGAAGCATGGATGCACCATGGGATCACCAGTGTCCCCTATTGTGGCCAATTTATACATGGAGGAAGTGGAACATATAGCTTTGACCACTTTTGCAGGAGTTGCTCCCAGCCATTGGTTTAGATACGTGGATGATACCTGGGTTAAAATCAAAATCCATGAGGTAGAAGCTTTCTCGAAACACATCAATGCAGTGGATAGCAACATCAACTTCACTTGGGAGGATGTCAGTGGGAATAATCTAGCCTTCTTGGATTGTGATGTACACATTAGACAAGACAGAAGCCTTATTACCGAGGTCTACCGGAAACCCACACACACAGACCAGTACCTACTTTTCGACTCTCACCACCCACTGGAACATAAATTGGGGGTCATTAGGACCTTGCAACACAGGGCTCAGAACATTCCTACAACATTAGAGGGAAAAGAGAAGGAGCAGAATCATATCAAGAAAGCACTTCAGAATTGCGGTTATCCCAACTGGGCTTTCCTAAAGAGCATAAAAAGGAACATAACTGACAAGGATGATAACAGGAACAAATGCAAGAACATTGTCATTCCCTACATTTCTGGTCTATCCGAGAAACTCAGGAGGATCTTCTACAAACACAACATTCCGGTACATTTCAGACCCAGTAACACCCTGAAGCAGAAACTGGTCCACCCTAAGGACAGAATACCCAGACACAAACAGGACAACGTAGTGTATGCAATTCAGTGCAGTGATGATTGCATGGATTCGTATATTGGAGAGACAAAACAACTGCTATACAGGCACTTGGCCCAACACAGGAGAGCCAGCTCCTCAGGCCAGGACTCGGCTGTCTACATTCATCTTAACAACAAAGGACATTCGTTTCAGGATTGTAACGTATGCATTTTAGCCAGAGAGGATCGTTGGTATGAGCGAGGAGTTAAAGAAGCCATTTTTGTCAACCTGGAATGGCTATCACTGAACCGAGGTGGGGGTCTAAGACATCATTTGTCAAACATCTACAAGGCGGTCTTGGACACTCTTCCCAGACGGCTGGGTGTACGCCAGGACCCAGCTGTTTTTGGTGACTCACAGGAGGACAGAGAGAGTCAGATTGCCATTGATCACCCTAACAGGCAATCCTTTGATCACCCTAATGACTCGCCATTCACACCCAGCCTCCAGTGACCCACACCAACATGATGCCTCAATGACACCTTAGATGAGCTGGTCATCAGAATTCTGATTCTGATTCTGATCCAGGAGAAGTTAAATATCTGATACTCCCTATTAGTCAGACAGAACTGAGGAAGCCTTTTGGACGAGAGGTGAAACGTTTTCAAGAATTTTCAAGCAAGTCCAGTTGCCCATTTCTACCGCCAACAGTGCATAGGGCTTGCATGCTAGCATTACACAATCACTCCAAAAACACAGGAAGAGTTGATTCTGATCTTGTCAAACAAATGGATGCAGAGAGGCAATACTGGTGGGAAGTTTTGAAAAGAGTTGTTGCTGTAATCCAGTTTTTGGGGCAGAGGGGCCTTACTTTCAGAGGAGACGATGAGCAGCTGGGATCACCTCACAATGGTAATTTCTTGGGCATTGTTGAACTGTTGGCCAAATTTGACCCTTTTCTAGCTGACCATCTCCAAAGCTTTGGAGGCAAGGGCAAAGGCTCTGTGTCCTACCTCTCATCAACAATCTGTGAGGAATTTATCCACTTAATGGGAGAAAGAACAAAGGAAGTAATTATCAGCGACATTAAAGAGTCCAAATACTTTTCTGTTATAGTTGACTCCACTCCAGACCTTGCTCATGTGGACCAACTCACTTTTATTTTCAGGTTTGTAAATAATGGTGGAGAAGTAGTTGAGCGTTTTCTGGCTTTTGAGCCTATTGGAAATCATAGTGGGAGCAGTTTGGCTGAGTGTGTTGTTGCTATGGTGGAGAACCTGGCCCTAGACTTAACTAACTGTAGAGGTCAGTCTTATGACAATGCAAGTAATATGTCATGAAAGTACAATGGAGTCCAAGCTCATCTGAAACAAATAAACCCATTAATTTGTTATGTCCCCTGTGCAGCACATTCATTGAATTTAGTTGGTGTCAATGCTGTTGACAGTTGCCCAGAAGCTGGCCGTTTCTTTGACTTTGTGCAATCACTATACACATTTTGTACCTCGTCAACACACAGGTGGGGAAAGGTGTTTCGTGATACAGATGTGAAACTCACATTGAAATTGTTGTCAGGCACTCGCTGGAGTTCAAGAGCTGAATCCACAAAGGCTCTTTGGAAATATTGTCCACAATTGAGAGAGGCGCTGAACAATATTTCCAAAGATTCACAGGAGAAACGTGAAACTAGAAGCGAGGCCTCTGCACTCTGTGGCAAGCTGGACACCCTAGAGATAGCCTTCATGGCACACTTTTGGGATACAATACTGCAGCGGTTCCAAGCCACAAGTCTGCAGTTGCAGAAACATAACATTGACATACACACGGCTACATGGCTTCTCCTTTCACTTCGTGACTTTGTGGCAGAACAGAGAGACAATTTCACCTTTTTTGAAGGGTCAGCTTTAAATGTTACCCATTCAGTCTCCCAAGACTACAGGCATGACCTCCAGCACACAAAGAAGCGCAAACGTATGGCTGATGAAAGTGAAGAGCCAGGTGTTGAATTTAGTGGAAAAGAAAAGTTTCGGATTGAAACATTCAATGTTCTAATTGACAAACTTGTGTCCTGTCTTAACCATCGGTTAACTGCATACACACACTTGAGCAATCTTTTTCATGTTCTTTTCATGCCTGACAATATGTCCAACAGTGAGCTCACTTCAAGGGCCAAATCACTTGCTGCAGCATATCCCACAGATTTGGCCATGAGCCTGGCAGATGAACTTGTACAATACAAATCATTCATGTCAGAAAATCAAAAATGCCCAAGTACAATGCTGAAGACCATGGTGGATTTGGATCTACAGTCCACTTTTCCAAATGTCTACATAGCACTCAGACTTTTTTTGACCCTGCCTATTACAAATTGTGAAGGGGAACATTCATTCTCCAGACTGGCTCATATTAAGAATGAACTCAGGATGACAATGTGCCAAAACTGCTTGAATTCACTTTCTTTTCTGGCAATTGAATCAGAGTTGGTCCGACAGCTTAACTTTGATGAATTAGTGGATGACTTTGCAAGAAGGAAGAGTAGGAAAAACTTATATAGCCTAGAATGAATTATTCTTTAGGTACAACTTAATTATTGACATATCCTAATCAGTTTCCTTGTTAACTTCTTGACACAATTCATATATCTTTAATCACTAACATTGTATGCCTTAATGTTCTAAACATACAGTATGTTCACATGTCACTTTATTTACTTCATTCACATGTTGCCCTCTGCTAGTTTGCAACCTCAGTAGCCTTTGTGTGTGTGTGGGGGGGCCCTTTGTGAACTCCTGGCCCCGGGGCCCAGACCCCCCATAATCTGGCCATGCACAGCATGCAGCAAAGTAACAAAAATAATTTAATACAAAACCAGGGAAAAAAAGGAGAATAACTTTATCCTGAGGCGAAGACAATCCCACCCCAAATGGAGTTCCAAGTGGAATAATATAGAGATGTGGATGAACTGACAAGAGACAGGTGAGCTGGCTGCAGTGCAGGGAACACTCAGAGAAAAACCAGGGAATGGAATTAAAGCTCGGATCAAGACCTAGTTATTCCCAGCTGGTTCGTGACAGTACCCCCCTTCTACAGCACCTCCGGGCATCCCAGACGGAGCCTCTGGGTTCTTGCAATGGAAGTCCCTGATGAGTGAGGGGTCCAAGGTGAAGCGTGCTGGGACCCAACACCTCTCCCCTGGGCTATATCCCTTCCAATCAGCCATGTACTGCAACCCCTCACCTCGCCGACAGGCCTTTAGTACCTTCTTGATGGTATAGACCTCACTTCCATTGGTGAACCTGGGGGGGGGAGCTTAGAGACTGGGGAGAGGAGCTGGAGACCAGGAGTCTTCGTTGAGAGACAAGGAAGGAAGGGTGAACATGACACATGGACCTAGGTAACTTCAGCCTGACAGTAGTGGAGTTGATAACTTTGAAAATGGGAAAAAGGATGAACAAACCTGGGTGTCAGCTTATGGGAGGGTGTTTGAAAGGGAAGGTTGGCAGTGGATAACAGAACACTCTGTCCAAGGCAGTCCACTGTGGCTGGTGTGCTGCATTGGTCCGCCTTTCTCTTATATAACTGGCTTGAGTGTAGTAGACAGTGCCTGGCTCATGCCCACACCCTGCGACAACATCAGATGAAGGCCTGGGCTGAAGGGACAGACACTTCCTCCTCTTGCTTGAGAAAGAAAGGTGGCTGGAGCCTGAGACAATGCTGGAATAGGGTCAATCCAGTCAAGGATGATGGGAGGCTATTGTGTGCATACTCAATCAAAGGCAAGGTCTGGGTCCAGGAGGAAGCATTGTCCAAGGTCAAGCATCATAGGGTGACTGCTAGGCTCTAGTTGGTGCACCCGGTCTGACCATTAATCTGAGGGTGGTAACCTAAGGAAAGGTGAGGAGTGGCTCCAATCAGTTTACAGAACTCTTTCCAAAAGTGAGCAGAAAACTGAGGACCTCTGTCAGATATGATGTCCAGTGGCAGGCTGTGGATCCTGATGGCAGCTTGGTGAGAGGGATAAAATGAGCCATTTTAGAGAAACAATCAACAATATTTAGGATACAGGTGTTACCCTTGGAACTGGGGAGACTGCTGATGAAACCCACAGCAATGTGGGACCAGGATTGGGTAGCAGTCTTAATAGTCCAGCCATGGGCTGGTTACCAGTCATGCTTCTGGAGCACACATTGCAGGCTGCCACAAAAGTCTTGACATCCTACCATATCCTAGGCCACCAGAAGCATTGCCTGATAACAAAGAGGTTTCGGGCCACCCCAGGGTGAGAAGCAAGATGAGAACTGTGCCCCCACTGAAACACCTAGGAATGTACACCAAGGGACACAAACAGAACATTAGGTGGTCCAATACCTGGGCCTGGAGCACTGACCAGAGCTTTCTGGACAACATTCTTGATGTCGAATCAGCCAGCAGCCACAAGGCAGTGGGTAGGAAGGATCGGTTCTGTGATGTCTTGATGAGAGTGAGGTGAAAACTGGCTGGAAAGGGCATCTGGTTTGGCATTCATAAAGCTTGATCTGAAAGAAAACAGAGAGTTAAAACATGAAAAGCATAAGGATCACCTGCCTTGACGTGAATTAAGTCACTTGGCAGACTTGATGTAGTCAAGGTTTTTATGGTCAGTCCATATGATGAAAGGGGTCTCAGTCCCCTCTAATCAATGTCTCCACCCCTCCACAGCCAACTTGATGGCCAACAGTTCTCACTTACCTATGGTATAGTTGCACTCAGCTGGAGTGAAGTGGTGCGAGAAGAACACACAGGGGTGCATCTTGTCATCTTTAGATGATCTCTGGGACAGGACTGCCCCAACTCCCATGTTGGAGGCATCCACCTCAAGCCTGAACTGAGCTGTAGGATCTGGGACAATAATGAGGGAAGCAGTGGAAAATTTGGTTTTGAGGGATGTGAAAGCATTCTCAGTGTGGTTGTTCCAGAGAAAGGGCCGCTTGGAAGATGTGAGTTCTGTAAGGGGGCAGTAATGGAGCAATAATGCCTGATAAACCTTTGATAAAAATTTGCAACCCCAAGAAGCATTGCAGCTCCCTGCAAGAGGAGGAAGTGGACCAGTCTATGACTGCCTTAATCTTGTTCGGGTCCAGTTGGACCTTACATGGGGAGATGATGAAACCCAGAAATGAGATTGTGCACTTATGGAAATCACATTTCTCTGCTTTAGCAAAAAGTTGATTTTCTAGTAGCCACTACAGAACCTGTCCGATGTGGGACCGGTGAGCTTCAAGCATGGGAGAAAAGATCCAGATGTCGTCAAGGTATACAAAGATGAACTGATTGATGAAATCTCGTAATATGCTGTTCACCAGTGTTTGGAAGACCACTCGTGTGTTAGTGAGGCCGACAGGTAAGACCAAGTATTTGTAGTGGTCAGTGGGCATATCGAAGGCCGTCTTCCACTCCTCCCCCTCCCTAATGCGTACCAGGTGATAGCCTTTGCAGAGATCCAGCTTGGAGAAAAATTGGACCCCCTGCAGCTGCTCAAAGGCCATGGACATGAGAGGAAGCAGGTAGTGGTTCTCAATGTTGGCCTCATTTTAGCCTTGATAATCAATGCATAGCCTGAGAGACTTGTCCTTCTTGACCACAAAAAATAAACCAGCTCCCACTGGAGATGATGAGGGGTGAATGATGCCGACCACAAGAGACTCTGATATATACTTGTCCATGATCTCTCTCTGGGGGGAGATAAATGTGATCCCTGAGGGGGAGGGCTACCAGGAAGCAGGTCAATAGTACAATCATCAGGTTGATGAAGAGGGACAGATGTGGCCCGGGCCTTACTGAACACCGAAGGCCCTGGTTTTCCACGGGGACATTGGAACGGTCGATGGACTCATCAGGGCTGGAGACTTGGGTGGTGAGGGGAATCTTGGCACCAGGTGCTCCAAGAGAGGACTGTACCATTGCTCCAATTCAGGTGGGGATTATGCAGACACAACCAAGGAAGACCAAGAACAATAGACTCATGCGAGTTATTCAGGCCATGAAAGAAATAGACTCCACATTGCTCCCTGAGATCTTAGAAGTGGCAGCTCTGTGATCTGGGAGACAATACTGAGTTTGGTGCTGCTGAATGCCCTGGTGGTTAGAAGGTAGTCTAATGTCCATAGGTTGACCCCCAGCTTGTCTGGAAAGGAAATTCTGATGAAGTTTTCACCTGCCCCAGAGTCAATGAGCACCTTTACCATTTAACACCTGTACTAAAAGATGATCTTAGTGGGAAGGACTGGCCTCTCTGCAGGGGAACACTGCGTCAGTACACCCACCTGTATCCCTGCTGTTACTGGTGGTCAGGTCCTTTTAATGGGCAATAAGAGACAAAATGTCTAGGTTTGCCACAGTAGAAGCAGGACCTGGTCTCATGGTGGCACCTTCTCTCCTCAGGGGTGATTTGGGCTCTGGTTCAGGGGAAGTAGTGGCCTCAGCCAAGGAAGCATCATCCTTAAGTTCAAACCTGAGGTTCTTTCTCAGGCTCTGTTGGCATAACCAGGTATCCACCCAACCAGCTAGGTCCACGAGGCCATCTAAAGTCTCAGGCAGGTCACAAGGAGTGATTTCATCTAATACAGAGTTGTTTAGTCTATGAGAATATGTGTCGTACAAGGCACTGACGTTCCAGTCCACAGCTGCAGCCAAGGTATGAAATTCATTAGTATAGTTAGAAACCAGCTGGCTGCCCTGCTTGAGCCCCATTAGTCACCTGGTTGCCTTCTTGTCCTTGGGCAACCTGTAGAAAACCTTTTGCATCTCCTCTGAGAACTCCTTGTAACTCAAACAGCAAGGGGATCCAGCATCCTAGACCACTGTTCCCACTCCCAAGCTCTTCCAGTCAGAAGTGTGATGACATAGGCGACTCGAGACCTGTCGGAAGTAAAAGCAGAGCCCTAGAATTCCATCGATAAGGAACACTGGCATAGTAATGAGTGGAAGGCTCCGCATTGTAAGGCTGCATGGCAGGCAGACGTGGCTCTTGGAGGGGTTGTGGAGCTGGAATGACTGTTGGAGCAATGGATGAGCTGACTGGCACAGGTTCCGATTGACTGGAGATGGCATTCTGAACACTTTCCATCTGAGAGGAGAGTTTCCGTAACATGTCTGTGATGGACGTCAAACTCTGATGGACAGCCACAATCTCCTGTTGGTGATAACCCAGAATAGATCCTTGTTTGGTCAAAGCAGCTCTAACTGTTTCAATGTCTGTTGGTTCCATTCCTCTGGCAGGATTGTTCTGTCACAGTCAAAAGGCAATATGAATAGACTAGAACCAAAAGCAGACTCATGTGCACTTGGAGTGAAGAAGGCAGGTCTTAACACAAATACTGGAGGAGTGGAGGGGAGAAGCAGCTGACAGGAGAAATACAGGAATGGGTAATTAGGGGGAAACGCAGATCAGAGATCAGCTCTCAAATGAGCACAGAAAAGGAAAAGGCATGATAGAAACCAGAAATACAGCCCTGCAACAAGAAAATATCTCTCAGTTCAAAAAACATAGTTCAAAAGGTCAAAGAGCTTCCAAGTAACAAGAAATGCACTCACAGTCCCAAATGAGAGGTAAAGAAATCCACAGAAAGAGCTAAGTTACTCCACAGCATGCAGCAAAGCAACAAAATAATCAAATACATAACCAGGGAGTAAAAAGGTGAAAAACCCATATCCTGAGGCGAAGACAATCCTGTGCCAAATGAATATTGAGTGATATAATATAGAGTCATGGAGGAGCTGATGAGAGATAGGTGTCCTGGCCGCAGCACAGGGAAGGCCCAGGGAAAAACCAGGGAATGGAGCAAAAGATTGGATCAGGACCTAGATGTACCTGGCTGGCTCGTGACATGCTCTACTTTGTTCAGTGATTCCAATATGACTAACAAAATCCTGGCAAGGCAAAAGAAAAAATGCAATTGATGAGCAGCATATTCTACCATGTGGCATTGCCATGGTATTTTCTTTTAGCTCAAATAACAGCATACTGTACCATCAAACAATCCACACTTTAAAGTTCATCTAGATAAAATGCAAGAACTGCTGACAGAAGCAAATGCATTTTTTCTGCAGGTCCTGAAATTTTTGCATTCAGTGAAATGAAGTCTAGCATTCAGGTGTCTCCTAACTGTTGAATAAATTTCCCAATATTGTAAATGTGCAAAAAATAGTGTTCAAGTGAAGACCACCTAACCTGAGATCAATTCATGATTGAGACCAGAGTGGATTGAGACCAAGACAAGACCAAGACTTTGAGGGGTTGAGATCAAGTCAAGACCAAGGCAGCGCAAAACTGAATCAAGACCAGAACCAAATGACTGTGTGTGAAAGGGGGCTGGGGGAAGGGGTGATGGCCGTTAAAAGGAAGAAAATTTTCAATTAGCAACGAGTCATGTTAGCGGACACGTTTGAAGCAGGAAGTTTTACCTCCAATGACAGTAACAATGTTCACAAATAAATCAGACAATGCACAGGCAATTCAGTGAAATCCCCACAGTTGTGGTCTTGACCAGTCTTGAAATATTATCCTGATTCCTCTACGTCCCAGACCGAGACAAAACCAAGTAAAAATGTGGTTGATTCCAAGACCATCAAAAAGTGATCTTGAGACTGATCTCAAGTTCTACAACATTCACAACTAGTATTGTTCCCTTTGCAATCTACTTTAAACAACAATCCTTGTCTCAGGAGTGTGACACAGATACACATGCACTCACCGGCCACTTTATTCGGAACACCCACTTGTTGTTTGATGCAGTTCTCTAATCAGCCAATCGTTTGAAAGCAGCACAGTGCATCAAATCATGCAGATGCAGATACAAATCAAGAGCTTCAGTTAATGTTCACAATGTTCAAACATCAGAATGGGAAAAATTGTGATCTCAAAGACTACGTTCAGACTGCAACCTGAAATGACCCATATCCGATTTGTTGTGAAATCCGATTTTTTTGTTAGGCCGTTCACATTACCAATTATATGAGACTCTTATGTGCGATCTCCAATATGAACGGAAAACGACCCAAAAGTGTCCCGCATGCGCAAATTGACACGTAATAAGCACATCTACGTAATACGTAAACAAAAAAAAGCGCACTCTTCATGTTTAATGATTTCTTTTTTTTTGTTTAATTATCTGGTTAGTGTTAAAGTGTGAGGTCTCGTGTGTGTTTTTGTTTCTGAACTGAAATGAAAACGTGTAGCCTGGTAACGAGGGTTGACTCCTAAATGTCTCTCTAATTTCTATATAAGTGCACTACATGTTACTAGGAAGTAATGGATTTTTAAACTCGATATAGTGCACTCGAGTTTCAGTAGGCAGTCATTTGGGATACGGCCGCTGTATTACCAAACTCTTAATTCAGGCTTAATAATTTGCACATATTTATTTCGTCATATTAATAAACTTTTTCTACATTTTTAGAAATATTTATTTAGATTGTTTATAGCCAGCTGAATTCTGCAACTTCTCTCAGCGCTGGCTCAAGGTGCAGAAACACCAGTGCAGTTTGCTATGGAGATGAGGCGAGACCTGGCGATGTGGTTTTTGTGGCGGCGGCGGAACTCACACAATAATCTGATTAATGTGGGCAGCAGACTAATGAGACCGAAGGTGTCAAATTACTGGAAATTTCCAGAACAATCTTATAATCTTGTAATACAGGATGGTTTAAGTTATAAATCAGTTATAGAAACTGTTTTATTTAATCAGGCTAACAGATAAACATCCAGGCCCCGACCAAATCCACCATTAGCTTGATCAATTCTATAAAAGTCTATTTAAATTCTGAAAACTGTACAAATGTTGTTGTTTTCCACCAAATAGGCGGGATTAGCCAATGCAGAATAGTGACGTTTGTCTCTTGTTGATGACGTGTAGGTCGCATGAATGCGACCTGTCCAGTCAGACTGCAGTCGCATGTGAAAATATCGGATATGCATCGGATTTAGGACCACATATCCAAGCGGCCTGGGTCGCATGTGAAAAAATCGGATCTGTGTCGTTCAGATTGTCAATAACAAATCGGATACACGTCGCATATGGGCAAAAAAATCAGATATGGGTTGTTTCAGGGTGCAGTCTGAACGTAGTCAAAGTGTGACTTTCTTTCACTGTGGCATGGGTGTTGGTTTGATCCAGATGGACTGGTTTGAGTATTTCAGAAACTGCTGATCTCCTGGGGTTTTCACACAACAGTCTCGAGAGTTTACACAGAATGGTACGAGAGAAAAAAATATTGTGTGCACAAGTTCTGTGGGTGGAAACAAACACCTTGTTGATAAGAGAGGGTCAGAGGAAAATTGACAGATTGGTTTGAGCTTTTTTGCCAGGAAGGAAAAAGTAACTCAGATAATCACTCTTTACAACCATGGTGAGCAGAAAAGCATCTCAGCATGCAACAGCAGAAGAACACATTGGGTTCCACTCCTGCAGCCAAGAACAGGAACCTTAGACCCAACACCAAGTTCCTAGTAAAGTAGCCAGGAAGTGTATATCCAGTGATGTTTCATATTCAGTCCATCAGCATACAGTACAGTATATCGTGTGTATTTGAATGTCTTTGTCTGCTCGGAAGCAGCCACAGTGGCATTTATTCAACCGTATTCAATGTGATAATAAATTGACACAGAAACACAAATATGCAGTGATGTGTGTCATTAGAAGTGTGATATTTTTTTACCCCTCTGAGCAGAGGGACTTGTTACGGCTGTGTCAGACATCCTCGTGTCTCTCTGTATTAATCTCCCTGTTAGAAAACGTCTTACAGGTGATGAGTGAATAAAAATTTGGATTATAAAATGTTCTGTTTGTTTGTAATTTGAAAAGTTAACTGATCTTTTTTTTTGTAATGAACTTGAAAATGCAACATGTGGAAAATCTGCCATTCTGAGCTGAGAAGAACAGCAGATGTAAGGTTAAATTGGAAATAAAATACATACAAAACAGCTGATTTTTGGAAATGTGAAACAGAAAGGTTGCCCAAGACACATTTTTGGTTTTGGGTTTGTTTGTTTGTTTGTTTGTTTGTTTTTGATGAAATGATAATACTCATTTTTCTCATTAAATAAATAAAACTGAATGAGATCTAATGAGACAGATGGTGTGTGTGCACTCTGACTGAAACTTTCATCAAACTGGTTTATTTACACACAGACGCCATCACTTGGATTATTACATTTATAGCACACACACACACACACACACACACACATTGATCGCAGTCGTAATATTGAAGTCCAGACATAGGGACAGATGTAATCTTTCAGCTTGATGATTCGTGTTGGTTTTGGATTCATTACAGCATTCTGATTGGCTGAGAGCAGGGGTTAGGGGTCGCCACAGCAGATCTGTTCCACTGTAACTCCACAATAATATTTAACACAAAAGAGGAAAATCTTTTCCACAACACATCAGCACAATGTATGTAAAATGTGTTTTATTCACTGATTGCGTTCTTTCCATTTTACATTGTAGTTTCTTTGTTTGTTTGTAGATGTGAATTTTCCCAAAGTAGTGGAAGTCAGGGAAGGTGGAATCACTCTGAATTCATAAACTTTCTGAACACGCTGTATATTTCACCCATGAGGCAGGGCACTGAGGATATGTGGTTGAGTAGAGAACCTGGAGGATATAGTGCACTGATAAAACTTCTTTAGCATACATAATTGCACTATTCTGCACTACCTCATCTTAATAGCTATTAGTTTGTTTATTCTGCTTATCTCATGTTTACCTGCTATACCTCAAGTGCCCTTGAATGTTTATTTGCTTCAATATGCATGTGTGATTGTGTGCTATATGAGTGTTTAGTCTATGTTTATACTGTTTGTGTGGTTTTTTCAATTATTCTATTTTTATTTATGAGTGTTTAGTCTGTCGAGTTCTTATCTAGAGTGTTTATACTGTTTGTATTGTTTATTTCAATTATTCTATTTTTTATTCATTGCATTGCATAATTTCATCTGTGCTGTATGTCGAGCATGTATAGCACATTTGACAATAAAGTTGACTTGACTTGATAATGGGAGTTTGGGGACTGCTGTGCTGCAGTTGATGGCATCTTGGAGAATAAAAATATATCTGTGTGTGTAGTTCAGAAATTACACTGATTTAGAAAAAGATTAAATAAATACAGTATTGTACAACAGTCTTAGGCCCATTCAAAGAAATGCTGTAGAGCAAATACTGTATGCTTTAAACAATAATGAAATTCAATGTTTTTGTATGAAAGTAAGACCATAAAGAGCAGTAAACTGTAATAAATGTAAAAATCAGTGTTTGTATCAGTGATGACACTTTGCTTTAAAAGACAATACATGGTATTCTCAGGTACAATGTGTTCAGTTTTATCAGGAAGTGAGCTGTAAGTTTTGCTGAGCATCTTACAGAACCAGACTCAGTTCTTTTCTTCTGGACTCTTTGACTCACGCTTGCTTCTTGTTTTTGCACAAAACCCAGCAGCCTTCATTTCACTGTCTGAAAAGTGGCTCTTATGGAACATGATGCTTTCTTTACTGACATGCAAACTTTTTTTTCTGTAACATTTAATTCATGATTAAAAACTAATGTTTGGAATCTAAAATGTTTTTGTGCTGACTCGGATGATGAAGGAGAAGATGTAATAAACTAAAGGGCTAAACAAAGGGAATACTAAAAACACGGTGCATACTGTAAATACTGCACAGTACTGTATATTATATATTATATTGAATTATTTAGAAGATCATGTGTTGTATGGTATATCAGCTTCGTTTTTATAAAGTGATGCACCTTTTACTTCAACCTGATAAAAACTTATACAACACCAAGGTTATTATTGTCCTCAAATAGTACAAATTTATATTTTTAAGGTTTTAGCATCATTCTTTCACATGTACAAATGGTTATAAAATAACAACTCAATTTAGATTTAGACTTTTGCGCTTAATTTTCAAGAGTTAAAAAAATAATAATCTGGAGAATATTAATGAAAGTTTGGAGATTACACACATTGTGATAATGCAGTTACAGTAGTTATGATTTTGCTTCACACGATGACTATTTTTTCTTTGTAAAGATAAATCTAATGCATGTAGGTCATTGACTTGGAAGAAATTTGCACATGAATAAAAATACAGTGTAAAAAAACCACAAAAATCACGGGTTACATTGTACAAGAGAAAATTGTGTTCCTTGTTTTTTGACAAATTTGAAAATATTATGTGAATAATTATGTTAATTCTGATTTTAACAAGTTGAATAAATTATTCTAGAACAAACTTTTATGTTTTGTATGTTAACAAATATAATGATATAAACATGTATTAACCATCAGGACATCACCATTAAAATATTTGACTCAATGTGAATAAAGATTAATTCTTGAAGAACCTGACTGAAATATTTTCCCAGATAAAACAGTCCACAGTGCTTTCCTAAACCACCTGTAGAAAAAAGCGTACACGATCGGGTTACAGGTCGAATTTAAATATCCAGTCCAAATCAGCATATTGAACAATCCAGGAGGAAGCATATAACCAGTAAAAGGATTAATAACATTGCAGATAAAAAATGGCATCCAAAGTGAGAGAAACACGCCCATAATCACCGCCAGAGTTTTTGTTGCCTTTTTCTCCTCTTTGCTTATCATCGGTTGCACTTTCTTTGTTGAGTCCTGAATGGATTTGGCTTGTTTTTGTGCAACACGGAATATTTTTGTATAAATGCTAAGCATGATGATACCTGGGAAATAAAAAGAGAGCAAAGATGAAACGGTGCTGGAGGCGGCAGTTTGGAACAAAATACAAGCACCTTCACAGGCAACGTTTTCGTGATAAAAGTCTTCCATGCCCAGGATGTTGAGACCAAGAAATATTATTCCAAATCCAACTGCGAATGAAACGCTCCAGCAAATGGAAATCATAACCAATGTGACAAAAGGTGTCATTATGGTCTGATACAACAATGGATGACACACAGCATAATATCGATCAACAGATATGAAACACAAGTTTATAATGGATGCGGTGCACAATGTGATATCAACACTGCTGAGAATTTTACAGAAGAGATTCCCCAAATACCAGCAAGACTCGACAGATCGAATCACGCTCGGAGGCATTAAAAATCCTCCTAACAACAAATCCGTTACAGCCAAAGACAGGATGAGATAATTCGTCGGCATGTGGAGCTGTTTAAAATGAACAATGCTCAGGATGACAAAAAAGTTTCCAAATACTGTCAGAACCACCACCAAGCTGAAAAAGACATAAAGCAGCACTCTGAGGAGGAGCGGGTAAACAACTTTTGGGCAGGAGCTGTTGGAAAATTCGTAGCAAAGTGGAATGATGTCCAATGTCAGAATTTTGCTCGAGTTCATGTCAAAATCCATCTGCTGAGATGTTTTGCTTCCTGCAAATAAATAATGAACAGGATATTGAATACAATAAAGATACAATTTTCATCTGTAACAACATTCAGAACACAGTCATCATATCTGCATCCGTAACTCACCATCAATCCTCCCTCACATTGACTGACCAGTCACTATGTCCTGCTTATAACCTTTATAAAAACACTCACACCACTCTTTTTACCAACACATGTTTTAGTCCCAGTGGCCAGTGAAAACCCAGACCAGACCAGTATTCCCAGTCTAATTAGCTGTCATGGCTCATAATGTCCTCATTATTTTCTCTCCATGGATTAAAAACAAAAAGGCAGGATATCAGGCCGATATGAGGAGCTGGACTTGCTTGTTGCCTCCAGAGGTACATATTTATTGTTTGGTAGCATATTTTCAAGGTCAAGACTTTTTTTATTGTCATTTCAACCATATACAGTTGGTACAGTACACGGTTAAAATGAAACAACATTTCTCCAGGACCATGGTGCTTCATTAAATATCACAGGACTATACCGGTAAATGCAAAAAAGACAACTAGCACAAACAGACAGTCCAGTGCCAACCAGTACCCATCTCATCTCATTATCTCATCTCATTATCTCTAGCCGCTTTATCCTGTTCTACAGGGTCGCAGGCAAGCTGGAGCCTATCCCAGCTGACAACGGGTGAAAGGCGGGGTACACCCTGGACAAGTCGCCAGGTCATCACAGGGCTGACACATACAGTGCATTTACATGCACATCCAAATCGAGCTACTGTCGGTAATCGAGCTAACGGTCCCAGCAGGGGTGCCAGAGAAATCCAATCCTACATGCACACAAGGAAATCGAGCTATTGTGTGAGGTACATTGTGCACCCGAGCCACAGGTGGCGCTACACACCCCATCGTGTTGGTACACTTCCGGTTGTCATCATGAAGAAGAGCTATTCAAGAGTATAAACGAAGTTATCAGTTCCGTGTTCACAAGAAGAACGAGCTGACGAGCATGAAGCTGAATGAGCATAAACTCTGTCTCCTCATTGCTCCAGAAGTGCACGCTTCTGCTCGCCATTTTCTCTTCCTCCTGACCTCTTCTGCTGCTCGCTACTACTGCTGTTGTCATGCCGACAGAGGCTGTTGTGTTTCCTGGTTGTGGTCTCGTCACTCCCAGAAGGGGCAGTGCTGAAGTAAGTACATGTAGCTCGACTGCATAGCTCAATAGGGTTTACATGCACTAAGTAGCTCGGCTACAATCGCATAATCTAGGACACGTAGCTCGATTACGAGAAATCCAGTTCGGTTAGATTTCAGCCGAGCTAAGGTGTTGACATGGCATTTAGAACTTCAATTTCAGTCGAGCTATGGCAGAAATTCGATTTTCTCTATGTGCATGTAAACGCACTGACAGACACAGACAACCATTCACACTCACATTCACACCTATGGTCAATTTAGAGGCACCACTTAACCTAACCTGCATGTCTTTGGACTGTGGGGGAAACCGGAGCACCCGGAGGAAACCCACGGGGACACGAGGAGAACATGCAAACTCCACACAGAAAGGCCCTCACCGGCCACGGGGCTCAAACCTGGACCTTCTTGCTATGAGGAGACAGCGCTAACCACTACACCACCGTGCCGCCCCCAACCAGTACCCATCACCGACAATCTGCGGAAAGTTAAGTGTGTGTGAAAAGTGATAGTGTATTATTGTTCAATGTGCAAAGTCTGCAGTGGGAGTGGTGTGTTCAACAGTCCCTGTGCATCAGTCCAGTCCCTCAGAGTTGAGGAATCTGATGGCTTGTGGAAAGAAACTTACAGAGTCTGGCTGTGAAGGCCTGAATTCTTCAATACCTTTTTCCAGATGGCAGGAGGGTGAAAAGATTGTGGGAATGGTGTGTGTGTGTGGGGGGGGGGGGGGGTCAGCCACAATCCTGGTGCTCTCAGTAGTCCCTCTGTAGAATATATTGAGGATGGGGGATGGGAGATGGGTTATCCTCTGCCTGTGTAGGAAGTAGAGATGCTACTGGGCTTCCTTTGCTATGGAGCTGGTGTTGAGGGACCAATTGAGGTTTTCTACCAGATTAACACCAAGCAATTTGGTGCACTTGACATTCTTCATGACTGAGCCATCAATGTACAGCAGACAGTGGTCACACCGTGTTTTTCTGAAGTCAACAACCACCTCTTTTGTTTTGTACATTTTCTGAGATAGATTGTTGAATCTACACCAGTCGAGTAACCATTGCACCTCCTCTCTTTATGCTGACTCATTGTTCAGTCAGCTGAGCAACGAGCAGTGGACTGAGCACCCAGCCCTGGGGGGGGGGGGGGGGGTTGCGTATGGTAGTGATGGGAATTCTGCTCCCAATCTGGACTGACTGAGGTCTCTCAGTCAGGAAGTCCAGGATCCAGTTGCAGAGGGATGTGTTCAAGCCCAATAGGCTCAGCTTTCCAATTAGCTGCTGAAGGATAATTGTGTTGAATGTTGAACTGAAGTCTATGAAGAGCATTTGAACATATGTGTCCTTCTTTTCCAGGTGGCTAAAGGCCAGATGAAGGGTGGTAGCTATGGGGTCATCTGTTGAGGCTGGTTACGGCAATACACAAACTGCAGGGGGTCTAGTGAGGGAGGCAGCAGGGTCTTTATGTGCATCATGATAAGCCTCTCGAAACACTTCATAACAATGGGTGTGAGTGCAATGGGATGGTAGTTATTGAGGCAGGACACTGAAGACTTCTTTCTTGTGGAGACAATGGTAGTGGACTTGAAGCACTTTGGAATGAATGCATTGCTCAGGGAGATGTTGAAGATGTCAGTGAGAACATCTGCCAGCTGGTCTGCGCATCCTCCGAGCACTTTAATGGGATGTTGTCTGGTCCAGCAGCCTTCCATGGGGTGACTCTGCATAGTTTTCTCCTCACATCAGCTGTGGTAAGACACAGCAGCTAGTCATTGGGAGGAGGGATGGGCTTCCTCGCTGCCATACTGTTCTGCACCTCAAACTATGCGTAGAAGCTGTTCAATGCATCATTGTCACAGGCAGGTGGTGTTGTACTGTAGTTTGTGATGGCCTGGATGCCCTGCCATGTGTGCTGTGTCACTGCTGTCCTTTAAGTAGCTGTAAATTCTCTGGGTGTGTGCATGCTTTGCTGCTCTGATGGGCTTAGACAGTTTGGCCCTCACTACTTTTAGGGCCACCATGTCACCTGCTCTGAAGGCAGCATCTCAGGTCCTTAGTAGTGCACGCACCTCTGCAATAATCTTTTGTTGCTCCATCACAGCCAAAATGCAATAGGAGTAGACTAGACCCAAAAGCAGACTCATGTGCACCAGGAAAGAAGGAGGTAGGTCTTAATCAGAAAAGTGGAGGAGTGGAGGGGAGAAGCAGCCAACGGGAGAAATACAGGAAAGTGTAATGGAGGGGGGATGGACATTAGAGATCAGCTGTCAAACAAGTGCAAAAAAGGAAAAAGCAGGATAGAGTCCAGAAATGCAGCCCAACCATGGGAAAAGAGCTCTCAGTTCAAAAAACAAAGTTCAAAATTTCAAAGAGCTTCCCCATTGGAAGAAACGTGCTAACAGTCCTAAATAAGAGGTAAAGAAATCCACAGAAAGAGTTGTTACACCACAGCATGCAGCAAAGTAACAAAATAATTTAATACAAAACCAGGGGAAAAAAGGAGAATAACCTTATCCTGAGGCGAAGACAATCCCGCGCCGAATGAACCCTTCCAATCAACCAGGTACTGCAACCCCCACCTCACCGACAGGCCTTTAGTAACTTCTTGACAGTGTAGACCTCACCTCTATTGATGAACTGGGGGGGGGGGGCTTAGAGACTGGGGAGAGGAGCTGGAGACCAGGGGTCTTAGTTGAGAGACAAGGAAAGAAGGGTGAACATGACACATGGACCTAGGTAACCTCAGCCTGACAGTAGTGGAGTTGATAACTTTGAAAATGGGAAAAAGGATGAACAAACCTGGGTGTCAGCTTATGGGAGCATGTTTGAAAGGGAAGGTTGGCAGTGGATAACAGAACCCTCTGACCAAGGCAGTCCACTGTGGCTGGTGTGCTGCATTGGTCCGCCTTTCTCTTATATAACTGGCTTGAGTGTAGTAGACAGTGCCTGGCTCATGCCCACACCCTGCGACAATGTCAGATGAAGGCCTGGGCTGAAGGGACAGACACTTCCTCCTCTTGCTTGAGAAAGAAAGGTGGCTGGAGCCTGAGACAATGCTGGAATAGGGTCAATCCAGTCAAGGATGATGGGAGGCTATTGTGTGCATACTCAATCCAAGGCAAGGCATGGTCCAGGAGGAAGCATTGTCCAAGGTCAAGCATCACAGGGTGACCGCTAGGCTCTAGTTGGTGCACCCGGTCTGACCATGAATCTGAGGGTGGTAACCTAAGGAAAGGTGAGGAGTGGCTCCAAATAGTTTACAGAACTCTTTCCAAAAGTGAGCAGAAAACTGAGGACCTCTGTCAGATATGATGTCCAGTGGCAGGCCGTGGATCCTGAAAACATGGTTAATAAGGAGCTCAGCAGTCTCTTTAGCAGATGGCAGCTTGGTGAGGGGGATAAAATGAGCCATTGAAGAGAAACAATCAACAATAGTTAGGATACAGGTGTTACCCTTGGAACTGGGGAGACTGGTGATGAAACCCACACCAATTTGGGACCAGGATTGGGTAGCAGTCTTAATAGTCCAGCCATTGGCTGGTTACCAGTCATGCTTCTGGAACACACGTCGCAGGCTGCAACAAAAGTCTTGACATCCTACCATATCCTAGGCCACCAGAAGCATTGCCTGATAACAAAGAGGGTTCGGGCCACCCCAGGGTGAGAAGCAAGAAGAGAACTGTGCCCCCACTGAAACATCTAGGAGTGTACACCAAGGGACACAAGCAGAACATTAGGTGGTCCGATACCTGGGCCTGGAGCACTGAGCAGAGCTTCCTGGACAACATTCTCGATGTCGAATCAGCCAGCAGCCACAAGGCAGTGGGTAGGAAGTATCGGTTCTGTGATGTCTTGATGAGAGTGAGGTGAAAACTGCCTCAAAAGGGCATCTGGTTTGCCATTCTTAAAGGCCGATCTGAAGGAAAACAGAAAGTTAAAACATGAAAAGCATAACGATCACCTGGCTTGACGTGAATTAAGTCAATGGCAGACTTGATGTAGTCAAGGTTTTTATGGTCAGTCCATATGATGAAAGGGGTCTCAGTCCCGTCTAATCAATGTCTCCACCCCTCCACAGCCAACTTGATGGCCAACAGTTCTCGCTTACCTATGGTATAGTTGCACTCAGCTGGAGTGAAGTGGTGCAAGAAGAACACACAGGGGTGCATCTTGTCATCTTTAGATGATCTCTGGGACAGGACTGCCCCAACTCCCATGTTGGAGGCATCAACCTCAAGCACGAACTGAGCTGTAGGATCTGGGACAATAATGAGGGAAGCAGTGGAAAACTTGGTTTTGAGGGATGTGAAAGCATTCTCAGTGTGGTTGTTCCAGAGAAAGGGCCGCTTGGAAGATGTGAGTTCTGTAAGGGGGCAGTAATGGAGCTATAATTCCTGATAAACCTTTGATAAAAATTTGCAAACCCCAAGAAGCATTGCAGCTCCCTGCCAGAGGAGGAAGTGGACCAGTCTAAGACTGCCTTAATCTTGTTCGGGTCCAGTTGGACCTTACCTGGGGAGATGATGAAACCCAGAAATGAGATTGTGCACTTATGGAAATCACATTTCTCTGCTTTAGCAACAAGTTGATTTTCTAGTAGCCACTACAGAACCTGTCCGATGTGGGACCGGTGAGCTTCAAGCATGGGAGAATAGATCATGGTGTTGTCGAGGTATACAAAGATGAACTGATTGATGAAATCTCATAATCTGCTGTAAACCAGTGCTTGGAAGACCACTTGTGTGTTAGTGAGGCCGACAGGTAAGACCAAGTATTCGTAGTGGCCAGTGGGCATATCGAAGGCCGTCTTCCACTCATCCCCCTCCCTAATGCATACCAGGTGATAGCCTTTGTGGAGATCCAGCTTGGAGAAAAATTGGACCCCCTGCAGCTGCTCAAAGGCCATGGACATGAGAGGAAGCAGGTAGTGGTTCTTAATGGTGATCTCATTTTAGCCTCGATAATCAATGCATAGCCTGAGAGACGTGTCCTTCTTGACCACAAAAAATAAACCAGCTCCCACTGGAGATGATGAGGGGTGAATGATGCCTACCGCAAGAGACTCTGATATATACTTGTCCATGGTCTTTCTCTGGGGAGGGATAAATGTGATCCCTGAGGGGGAGGGCTACCAGGAAGCAGGTCAATAGTACAATCATAAGGTTGATGAAGAGGGGCAGAGGTGGCCCGGGCCTTACTGAACACCAAAGGTCCTGGTGTTCCACGGGGACATTGGAAAGGTCAATGGACTCATCAGGGCTGGAGACTTGGGTGGTGAGGGGAATCTTGGCAGAGGACAGGCAGGTGGCCAAGCACCAGGTGCTCCAAGAGAGGACTGTACCATTGTTCCAATACAGTTGGGGATTATGCAGACACAACCAAGGAAAACCAAGAACAATAGACTCATGCGAGTTATTCAGGCCATGAAAGAAATAGACTCCACATTGCTCCCTGAGATCTTAGAAGTGAGCAGCTCTGTGATCTGGGAGACAAGACTGAGTTTGGTGCCACTGAGTGCCCAGGTGGTGAGAAGGTAGTCTAACGTCCATAGGTTGACCCCCAGCATGTCTGGAAAGGAAATTCTGATGAAGTTTTCACCTGCCCCAGAGTCAATGAGCACCTTAACCATTTAACACCTGTACTAAAAGATGATCTTAGTAGGAAGGACTGGCCTCTCTGCAGGGGAACACTGTGTCAGTACACACACCTGTATCCCTGCTGTTACTTGTGGGCAGGTCCTTTTAACGGGCAGGTCACGAGGAGTGATTTCCTCTAATACAGTGTTGTTTAGTCTATGAGACAATGTGTCGTACAAGGCACTGGCATTCCAGTCCACAGCTGCAGCCAAGGTATGAAATTCAATAGTATAGTCAGAAACCAGCTGGCTGCCCTGCTTGAGCCCCATTAGTCACCTGGTTGCCTTCTTGTCCTTGGGCAACCAGTAGAAAATCTTTTGCATCTCCTCTGAGAACTCCTTGTAACTCAAACAGCAAGGGGCTCCAGCATCCCAGACCACTGTTCCCACTCCCAAGCTCTTCCAGTCAGACGTGTGATGACATAGGCGACTCGAGACCTGTTGGAAGTAAAAGCAGAGGCCCAGAATTCCATTGATAAGGAACACTGGCATAGTAATGAGTGGAAGGCTCCCCATTGTAAGACTGCATGGCAGGCAGACGTGGCTCTTGGAGGGGTTGTGGAGCTGGAATGACTGTTGGAGCAATGGGTGAGCTGACTGGCACAGGTTCCGATTGACTGGAGATGGCATTCTGAACACTTTCCATCTGAGAGGAGAGTTTCTGTAACATGTCTGTGATGGATGTCAAGCTCTGATGGACAGCCACAATCTCCTGCTGGTGATAACCCAGAATAGATCCTTGTTTGGTCAAAGCAGCTCTAACTGTTTCAAAGTCTGCTGGTTCCATTCCTCTGGCAGGATTGTTCTGTCACAGTCAAAAGGCAATATGAGTAGACTAGAACCAAAAGCAGACTCATGTGCATTTGGAGAGAAGAAGGCAGGTCTTAACCCAAAGACTGGAGGAGTGGAGGGGAGAAGCAGCTGACAGGAGAAATACACAGGAATGGGTAATTAGGGGGGAAATACAGATCAGAGATCAGCTCTCAAATGAGCGCAGAAAAGCAAAAGGCATGATAGAATCCAGAAATGCAGCCCTGCAACAAGAAAAGATCTCTGAGTTGAAAAAACATAGTTCAAAAGTTCAAAGAGCTAACAAGTCAGAAGAAATGCACTCACAGTCCCAAATGAGCGGTAAAGAAATCCACAGAAAGAGCTAAGTTACTCCACAGCATGCAGGAAAGTAACAAAATAATCGAATAAAAAACCAGGGAGTAAAAAGGTGAAAACCCATATCCTGAGGTGCAGACAATCCTGTGCCAAATGAATATTGAGTGACAGAATATATAGTCATGGAGGAGCTGATGAGAGATAGGTGTCCTGGCCGCAGCACAGGGAAGGCCCAGGGAAAAACCAGGGAATTGAGCAGAAGATTGGATCAGGACCTAGATGTACCTGGCTGGCTTGTGACATGCTCTAATTTGTTCAGTGATTCCAATATGACTAACAAAATCCTGGCAAGGCAAAAGAAAAAATGCAATTGATGAGCAGCATATTCTACCATGTGGCATTGCCATGGTATTTTCTTTTAGCTCAAATAACAGCATACTGTACCATCAAACAATCCACACTTTAAAGTTCAACTAGATAAAATGTAAGAACTGCTGGCAGAAGCAAATGCATTTTTTCTGCAGGTCCTGAAATTTTTGTATTCAGTGAAATGAAGTCTAGCATTCAGGTGTCTCTTAACTGTTGAATAAATTTCCCAATATTGTAAATGTGCAAAAAAAAGTCTTCGAGTGAAGATCACCTAATCTGAGATCAATTCATGATTGAGACCAGAGTGGATTGAGACCAAGACAAGACCAAGACTTTGAGGGGTTGAGATCAAGTCAAGACCAAAGCAGCACAAGACTGATTCAAGACCAGAACCAAATGAATGTGTGTGAAAGGGGGTGGGGGAAGGGGTGATGGCCGTTAAAAGGAAGAAAATTTTCAATTAGCAACAAGTCATGTTAGCGGACACATTTGAAGCAGGAAGTTTTACCTCCAATGACAGTAACAATGTTCACAAATAAATCAGACAATGCACAGGCAATTCAGTGATATCCCCACAGTTGTGGTCTTGACCAGTCTTGAAATATAATCCTGAGTCCTCTACGTCCCAGACCGAGACAAAACCAAGTAAAAATGTTGTTGATTCTGTGGGTGCAATCAGTTAATTATTGAAATTAAGTGATCAATCTCATTAAATCAGTCTCATTAAATTTGAAGGTTAATAATTAAAATGAATCAATCCCATTGAATCGTTTACTTTGACTCATTTGAATTGAATCATACCATAGAATCAGTCTCATTTGAAGTGAATCATTCAGTGAATCATTTAGTGAATCGTTCAATGAATCATTTAGTGAATCATACCATTAATCCTGGTGCTTAATAATAAATTACCAAACAGCTAAATTATGGTATATTTCCAAATTATTACGATCACTTACCATGTTACATAACTTTTTATATGCACCTTTTTGAATTCTTTGAGAGATTGGGGACTTCAGATATTGTTCACACAAATAAACACAGTTTGTTTAATAAATGAATTTATTATAACAAAGATAAAATTGGATAATCAATATATACCACCATGATACGTGAATCTTTTCATCATGGCACACCTTCAGCCTGTTCAGTGTGCTGAGTGCAGGATGTTTAGTCATTCTTCCTCCGTCACTAGCGATAGCTCTATTAGCTTTACTTGTGATAAGTGCAGATTAGTTAGCTCTCTGACGGAGAAGATTTCAGTGCTAGAAGCGCGTGTCCAGGCTTTAGAGCAGGTTAGTGAGCGTGAGAACAGTGTAGTTTCTGTTAGGGAAAGTCTGGACGCCCTAGGTGGAGTTAGCAATCCCCCAACTCCGGCATTAGAGCCCTTACAGCGGGGCGAATGGGTGACGACTCGGCGGCATAAGCGTAGAGCCAAAGCTACCGCTGAGGCTCGCCCACGGGAGCACCACTCCTCTCCGCGTCACGTGTCGAACAGGTTTGCTCTCCTTAGTGATGCACCCACTGAGAAACCTGAAAGAGCTCTGGTTATAGGGGACTCTATCATACGGCACGTGAAATTAGCTCAGCCTTTAGGGGCACCAGCAGCTTTAGTCAGGTGTATACCGGGAGCCAGGGCGCCGGACATAGCAGGTAATCTTAGGGTCCTAGGCAAGCATAGGTTCTCAAAGATAGTTATCCATGCAGGAGCTAATGATATACGCCTTCGTCAGTCTGAGGTTACTAAGAGTAACTTTGTAGAGGTGTTTAAATTAGCGAAGGCGATGTCCGATGCTGTAGTATGCTCTGGCCCCATCCCAATGCGGCGTGGCGATGTAGCTTACAGCAGGTTATGGTCGCTGAACTGCTGGCTGTCCAGGTGGTGCTCTGAAAACAGTGTGGGCTTTATAGATAACTGGGCTAATTTTGAGGGCACTGCTGGCCTGTTAGGGCGGGACGGTATCCATCCCACTCGGGAAGGTGCTGCTCTCATTTCCTGCAGCATAGGTCATAGTCTCAGAACAGGCCTAGTTAATTTCTGACAATCCAGAGCCAAGGCCAGGGAGCAGACGAACAGGCTAAACCGACTGTCTGCTAGCTGCACAGAGTCGTCACTCAGGGCCCACTACATTGAGACTGTGTCTGTTCCCCGAGCTCAACAAAAAGGTAGAAATTTTCAGAGAGTTTGTTCCAGTAACCTAATCAATATAAAATTAGATCATACTGACTGTACAGCTGCTGCCAGCACCTTTGATCTAAAGGTGGGGCTATTAAATATTAGATCTCTTACATCTAAAGCGCTAATGGTTAATGAACTCATTACTGATCAGGAGTTTAATGTACTGTGTTTAACAGAAACATGGATTAAGCCAAATGAATATATAGCATTAAATGAAGCGAGTCCTCCTGGATACAGTTATATACACCAGCCTCGTCTAACTGGCAGAGGAGGAGGCGTCGCGGTTATTTATAACGATTATCTAGGTGTAACACACAAACCTGGTTATAAATTTAATACATTTGAAGTTCTTCATACTCATATAATGTATGTAGCCTCAAAAAATAAGTCTACCCAGTTAATTCCATTGCTTATTATTTACAGGCCCCCGGGGCCATATTCTGAGTTTCTTTCTGAATTTGCAGATTTTATCTCAGATTTGGTTATTTCCTTAGACAAAGCTTTAGTTGTTGGAGATTTTAATATTCACTTCGATAACCCAGAAGACCCTTTAAAAACAGCGTTTGTGTCCATCTTAGACTCAGTCGGGATTAAGCAGAATGTCATAGGACCGACCCATAATGGTGGTCACACCCTTGATCTAATATTAACATTCAGATTAAACGTAGACAATATAGTCATACTTCCACAGTCTGAAGTTATCTCAGATCATTGTCTCATCTCATTCAAAATATGTCTGAGTAATAATATATGCACCTCACCACGCTACTGTATTAAACGTACTTTCACGTCAACTACTGCACAGAGCTTTATAAATGATCTCCCAGAGCTGTCAACTTTGATTGGGTCACTGTCAGCCCCTGCAGAACTCGATCAGGCAACTGAATGCTTAGAGTCAACATTCCGCCATACTTTAGATAATGTAGCTCCTCTAAAAAGGAAAATGGTCAGAGACAAAAAATTAGCACCCTGGTATAATGATGACACTCGCACATTAAAACAGACCACTCGAAAATTGGAACGTAAATGGCGTCAAACAAAATTGGTAGTGTTCAAATTGGCGTGGAAGGAGACCTTCCTGAAGTATAAAAAAGCTCTTAGTGCTGCGAGATCAACATATCTCTCCTCCCTAATAGAAGATAACAAAAATAATCCTAGATTCCTATTTAATACTGTAGCAAAATTAACCAGGAATAAGTCCACTATCAACACATGCACACCTGCAGTATGTAGTAGCAACGACTTCATGAATTTTTTTAATGACAAAATTGAGAATATCCGACAAAAAATTCAAACTACTAATTTAAGGTTAGACAATGAAAGCGACCTTGTAGTTAACAATACAACTGTATCAGATCATCAGTTAGAATGTTTTACTTCCCTAAAAGAAACTGAATTACTCTCATTAATCTCTACATCAAAAGCCTCAACTTGCGTACTAGATCCCTTACCGACACATCTATTCAAACAGATAATGCCTGGAGTAATTGAACCGCTTCTAAAAATAATAAATTCTTCTCTTATGATTGGCTATGTACCCAAATCCTTTAAACTAGCAGTTATCAAACCCCTGATTAAAAAACCTGACCTTGATCCCTGTCAGCTGTCCAATTATCGGCCAATATCAAACCTCCCCTTTATCTCCAAGATCCTTGAAAAAGCTGTGGCACAGCAGTTATGCTCATATTTACATAGGAATAACATCCATGAAATGTATCAGTCAGGATTTAGACCTCATCATAGCACAGAGACAGCACTGGTTAAAGTAGTAAACGACCTACTGTTGGCGTCTGATCAGGGCTGTGTCTCGCTACTTGTGTTGCTTGACCTTAGTGCAGCATTTGATACCATTGATCATTCCATTCTTCTGGATAGACTAGAAAATGTTGTGGGAGTTAAGGGAACGGCCCTCTCCTGGCTCAGGTCTTATCTAACTGATCGTTATCAGTATGTCGATATAAATGGTGATATTTCTAGACGTACCGAGGTAAAGTTTGGTGTTCCACAAGGTTCTGTCTTGGGTCCACTGCTTTTTTCTCTATATATGTTACCTTTGGGCGATATTATTCGTAAACATTGTATTAGTTTCCACTGTTATGCTGATGACACACAGTTGTATGTCTCTGCAAAACCTGATGAGAGACACCAGCTTAATAAAATTGAGGAATGTGTTAAGGACATTAGACACTGGATGCTTATAAATTTCCTTCTGCTTAACTCTGACAAGACTGAAGTACTTGTGCTAGGACCACATAAAGCTAGAAGTAAGTTTTCTGATTACACAGTAACTCTGGATGGCCTTTCTGTTTCTTCACGTGCAGCAGTAAAAGACCTCGGAGTGATTATTGACCCCAGTCTTTCATTCGAAACTCACATTGATAACATCACCCGGATAGCTTTCTTTCATCTCAGAAATATTGCAAAGATAAGAAATTTAATGTCATTGCATGATGCAGAAAAACTAGTCCATGCTTTCGTTACCTCCAGGTTGGATTATTGTAATGCCTTACTGTCTGGATGTTCCAATAAGTGCATAAACAAGCTCCAGTTAGTTCAAAATGCTGCAGCAAGAGTCCTTACTAGAACTAGAAAATATGACCACATCACGCCTGTCTTATCCACACTGCATTGGCTCCCAATCAAATTTCGTATTGATTATAAAATACTACTATTGACCTTTAAAGCACTAAATGGTCTCGCACCACAGTACCTGAGTGAACTTCTGCTCCTCTATGACCCGCCACGCCTACTTAGATCAAAAGGTGCAGGCTATCTGCTGGTACCTCGTATAGTGAAGGCTACATCAGGGGGCAGAGCCTTTTCTTACAAAGCCCCACTGTTATGGAACAGCCTTCCAAGTAATGTTCGGGAATCAGACACAGTCTCAGCATTTAAGTCTAGGCTGAAAACATATCTGTTTAGTCAAGCCTTTTGTTAATGGTGTTTATGAGGTAAAGGAGTAGATCTGGAGGGTCCTCAGACATAGAGTGTTTTGGTAAACTGGGATGTATGGATGCTGTCAGTCCCCACTCGCTTGCTCACTCGAGTTTGTTGACGGTGCAGTGGCTGGCTGCTTTATGTCCCGGGGCTCCCTCATGCCTGTGTTACCTTCTGGCTCTCTCCTTTTAGTTATGCTGTCATAGTTAGTTGCCGGAGTCCCTGCTTGTACTCGGTGCAATATGTATACTGTTCCTACTTACTCAGGTGACATTGGGCATACCTAACCACCTGTGTTTTCTTTCTCTTTCCCCCCCCCACCCCAAATCTGTCCCTCTGAGTTACATGGAGTCAACAGGAAATCTTTTGGTGGAGACGGTGGGGACCTCGACTGGCTATCGTAGCCTGCAGGGAATCGGCCGTCAGACGTTCTGTCGCATGTCCCAGACCCGGTGAAATGTAACTGAATTGTCTTGGCCAGGCCTAAGGGTCCCATCTGCATCTCATCATTGCTGAGGAGTGTGCTCCCATCACCCAATCAAGCATCCAGCCAGAGCAGGTCATGATATATTTTTTACCATATTAACATGCCATTGTGCGTCATGCCTGATGTAAAGACTCTCGTCTCTGCGAGCCTACCACACAGATTTAATACTTGTCATTTTTAGGGCATACCTAACAACGTGTTTTCTTTCTCTCCCCCCCCCATCTGTCCCTCTGAGTTACATGTTGATCCTGGGATTGAGATGCTGGCCTCTTCTGCCCCTCGGACCTGCTTGATCCATCCTGGTGCCCTGTGTCTGGTCGGAGTTTTATCGCCCCACTCCTGTGAAGGACGGCCCCATGAGGACAGTTGAGGGTTATACCTGTTAAAACTGTTAATATTATAGTCAGGCTGTCTGTTGTTGCCCAAATGAGGATGGGTTCCCTTTTGAGTCTGGTTCCTCTCGAGGTTTCTTCCTCATGTCGTCTGAGGGAGTTTTTCCTTGCCACCGTCGCCACAGGCTTGCTCATTGGGGATAGATTAGGGATAAAATTTAGCTCATGTTTTAAGTCGTTCAAATTCTGTAAAGCTGCTTTGCGACAATGTTTATTGTTAAAAGCGCTGTACAAATAAACTTGATTTGATTTGATTTGATATGGTGTGTGTGTGTGTGTGTGTGTGTGTGTGTGTGTGTGTGTGTGTGTGTGTGGCCTAGCTTGCTGCTAGCTAAAACCAAGGAATGTTATCTAAATAGAACATAGGATTAGCTCTGTTGCTAATGTGTGCTTGTGTGTGTGTGTGGGAAGGACTTGACCATGTGTTTAGCCTCGTGTAGCTAACTACATATGGTGGAGGCCTAGATTAGCCTTGTATTGCTAGTGTGTGTTTGTGAAAGGCCCTATGGCCTAGCTAAAGTGTGTTTGTTAGGCCTGGTGAGGCCTACTGAGCACGTGTTGCTAAAGACAAAGGGAAGCTGTAGCTAACCCACTAGTTCATAACCATACTGAATCCACTGAAATCTTGATGAGATCAAGATGTATAATAATGAAATTAAAATGTTAGTAAGAATAAGAGAGAGAGAAGCATGCACCGCCTATTAAAACAAATGAGATTAAAACAAAAACAGAACAATTCAACACGCTGCATGTTTAACAGTGTAACAGATAAACCTGGGTTTAAATTCACATTATTTCAATAAAAGCAAATTCCTAAGACTATCTTAATTATGCCCAAATGCCAAAATCTTACTTAATCTTGCCTTTAGCAAGATATGAAGAAATATTCACCGTAGTAGTTTCGGGCCTCGCCGTTGGAGCCCATGAGCCGCTCGTGATGGAGGCGTAGAGAACTTTCTGGTCCAGCGGAGCACTTGGGTGATTCCAGTGGAAAGCAGAGGATTCTTGGTCCGAACTTCAGCGTTCGTGAGGAAAAGTCTCTGATCAGAATAAGATGCACAGCGCTTTTGAGTTAAAAAGGATTCAATCGCTTCTTAACTTTTAACTGCCTGGGCTGCAGTCGTGACGTCACTTCTAATACGAATAAACCGGTTGTAACTCAGGTTGAGTTTAAAGATTGCGCGACTCTAGAGTTTACCTTGGCCAAGGGTAAGAAATTGCGCTGAATGATGGATCTTGCAAGAAAGAGGTGTTTTCGGGTTTAAGAGCATCTCTTTATGCGTCTAGATTCCTTGGAATCCGGACACAAGAGAGAAAAAGCGGCGCTTCCGCCTGGACTTATGCACGCATGGCTGATTGATGTAGATGATCCCGCCCACGCGTGATGTAGGCCACGCGGAAGAGGACTAGGAGTTGTAGTTCTTAGAGACAAAATGGCGGCATGATACCTACAATTCAAAGACCATCAAAAAGTGATCTTGAGACTGATCTCAAGTTCTACAACATTCACAACTAGTATTGTTCCCTTTGCAATCTACTTTAAACAACAATCCTTGTCTCAGGAGTGTGATACAGATACACATGCACTCACCGGCCACTTTATTCGGAACACCCACTTGTAGTTTGATGCAGTTCTCTAATCAGCCAATCCCTTGAAAGCAGCACAATGCATCAAATCATGCAGATGCAGATACAAATCAAGAGCTTCAGTTAATGTTCACAATGTTCAAACATCAGAATGGGAAAAATTGTGATCTCAAAGTGTGACTTTCTTTCACTGTGGCATGGGTGTTGGTTTGATCCAGATGGACTGGTTTGAGTATTTCAGAAACTGCTGATCTCCTGGGGTTTTCACACAGCAGTCTCGAGAGTTTACACAGAATGGTACGATAAAAAAAAATATTGTGTGAACAAGTTCTGTGGGTGGAAACAAACACCTTGTTGATAAGAGAGGGTCAGAGGAAAATGGACAGATTGGTTTGAGCTTTTTTGCCAGGAAGGAAAAAGTAACTCAAATAATCACTCTTTACAACCGTGGTGAGCAGAAAAGCATCTCAGCATGCAACAGCAGAAGAACACACTGGGTTCCACTCCTGCAGCCAAGAACAGGAACCTTAGACCCAACACCAAGTTCCTATTAAAGTGGCCAGGAAGTGTAAATCCACACAGTCTGAGTCTAGTCCGGAGATGAGCTCCTCTGCTCTCGCTCTCCCTCCTTAAGTAGGGCGCGGTCACTGGGAAGACACACAAACACAGGTTAATTGCCGTCAGGTGTAGTGATTCTGCCACTTACCTTCCCTGACTTGGCCCTCCTGTCACAGACCGGTGCTTGACCACGCCCCCGCTGCCACATACCCCCACCGCCCGACTCAGGCCGGGCGGCTGTCCGGCCTGCAGCCGACGCCTGCCCCCCTTGATGGGAGAGGAATTCCGGCACGACCATCTGCGCCCTGGCGCCATCGGCGCATGGTCCGAACAGAGGGTGAAAGGGCGCCCCAGCAGGTAGTACCGGAGGGCGAGGACCGCCCACTTGATGGCCAGGCACTCTTTCTCTATGGTGCTGTAGCGCCCCTCACGCACCGACAGCTTCCTGCTTATATACAGGACGCGGCGGTCCTCCCCCTCCACCTCCTGGGACAAAACAGCCCTCTGTCCGATGCATCGGTCTGCAAAATAAAGGGGAGAGAAAAGTCAGGGGAGTGTAGAAGTGGCCCCCCACACAGTGCAGCCTTTACCTCTGAAAAAGCCCGCTGGCATTGCTCCATCCACTGGACCGGATCTGGTGCCCCCTTTTTAGTGAGATCAGTCAGCGGGCTGGTGAAGTCCGAATAATTAGGTATAAACCTACGATAGTAGCCAGCCAGCCCCAGGAACTGGCTCACCCCCTTTTTAGTCTTGGGCCTCAGGCAGGCCGCAATTGCTGCTGTCTTGTTAATTTGGGGACGCACCTGCCCGTTGCCCAAGTGGAAGCCCAGATACCGTACTTCCACCCACCCAATCGCACACTTCTTTGGGTTGGCTGTGAGACCCGCTCGCCTCAGCGACTTAAGGATGGCCCTCAGGTGTTGTAAGTGCCGCTGCCAGTCATTACTATAAATGATGATATCATCAAGGTATGTGGCCGCATAGGTGGCATGGGGGCGGAGGATCCTGTCCATCAGCTGCTGAAACGTAGCAGGTGCCCCAAAAAGCCCAAACGGAAGTGTGATGAATTGGTGCAAGCCGAACGGTGTGGAAAAGGCCATTTTTTTCCCAGGATAATGGAGTCAAGGGGATCTGCCAATAATCCTTTGTTAAATCCAGCGTCGAGTAAAAACGAGCCGTGCCTAGCCGATCGAGCAACTCATCAATACGAGGCATTGGGTATGCATCAAATTTAGACACCGCGTTGACTTTTCTATAGTCCACACAGAACTGGACCGACCCGTCGGCCTTGGGTACCAAGACCACCGGGCTGTTCCAGTCACTGTGGGACTCCTCGACAATGCCCATTTCGAGCATGGCCTCGAGTTCTTCCCGAACCACTTTTTTCTTGTGCTCGGGTAACCTGTAAGGGCAGCTACACACTACCACCCCCAGGGGCATCTCAATGTGGTGCTCTATGAGGTTGGTGCGGCCGGGCAGGGGCGAGAACACGTCCGAAAACTCGGTCTGCAACTGGGCAACATCTGCGACTTGGGTCGGAGAGAGGTGGTCTCCACAGGGGACCGGAGAGGTACGCGATGCCAATGTTCCCTTTTGCACCTCCAGCCCCAGCTCCGCCTTCTCCGGAACCTCCGACACCAATGCCACGGGGACCTCCTCGTTCCAGAGTTTGAGTAGGTTGAGGTAGTAAATCTGTAGCGCCCCACCCCTATCCGTCTGCCTCACCTCATAGTCAATGTCCCCGACTCACCGTGTGACCTCAAAGGGTCCTTGCCTCATGGCGACTAATTTGGAGCTCGATGTGGGCAACAGTACGAGTACTTTCTCTCCCGGTGCGAACTCCCTAAGGTGCGTACCCTTGTCGTACAGGCGGGCTTGTCATCCTTGGGCCTGCCGCAAATTCTCCTGAGTTAGGTGCGTGAGCGTGTGGAGTTTTGCACGCAGGTCAATAACGTATTGGATTTCATTTTTATTTGGTGAAGGTCCCTCCTCCCAATTTTCCCGCAGCACATCTAGGATGCTGCGCGGCTTATGCCCGTATAACAATTCGAACGGGGAGAACCCCGTGGAGGCTTGGGGGACCTCTCGCACTGCAAAGAGCAAGGGTTCGAGCCATCTATCCCAATTATGTGCGTCCTCACTTACGAATTTTTTAATTATGTTCTTGAGGGTGCGGTTGAACCGTTCCACTAAACCGTCCATTTGTGGGTGATACACGCTGGTGCGGATCGGCTTAATACCGAATAACCCATACAGTTCGTTCAGTGTACGTGACATAAACGAGGTGCCTTGGTCAGTCAGAATCTCTTTCGGGATTCCAACTCAGGAGATAACGCGGAAGAGTGCCTCCACAATACTGCATGCTGAGACATTGTGCAGAGGCACTGCTTCCGGGTATCGCGTTGCATAGTCCACTAGAACTAATATAAAGTGGTACCCTCGTGCTGACTGATCTAATGGCCCGACGAGATCCATCCCAATTCTTTCGAACGGGGTCTCGATTAACGGTAGAGGGCCCAAAGGTGCTTTTGGAATGGCCGCTGGATTTACGAACTGTCATTCGCGGCATGCCGTACACCACCTACGGACATCACCGTGAATCCCCGGCCAATAGAATTGGGCCATTATTCGGGTGTGGCAGCGGGGGCATGGTCAAGCGCTACTCTGTGACAGGAGGGCGGAGTCAGGGAAGGTGAGTGGCAGATTCACTACACCTGAGAGCAATTAACCTGTGTTTTGTGTCTTCCCTGTGACCGCGCCCTACTTAAGGAGGGAGAGCGAGAGCAGAGGGGCGCTTGCTGAACAAGACGCTGAATGTGTGTGTGTGTCTGGAAAGTGCACATAATTACTAAGCTGAAAAGTGTGGTAATAAAACGACCTGTCAAACCTGATCTCTTTCCTGCCATCCTCTGTGCTCCACCCACGACCACTGAACCGCTACAGTGGTGCCGAAACCCGGGACCTGGAGCACAGCAGCCTCACAGCCCCATGGAGTCCTCCCCATTCGCGGAACTGATCCACGCCCTCGCCACGGCCCAGCAAAGCCAGCACCAGGCGCTACTCACCCTCCGAACGTAGCAAGAAGAGCAGTTCGAGGCCCTGGTGTTGGCCCAACAAGAAGATCGCCAGGCGTTCCGGCACCTCCTTGCGTCGGCGGGGCCCACCAGTGCTCCTACTGCGGGCCCGTCGCCCCTCACCGTCACCAAGATGGGCCCGCAGGACGACCCCGAGGCGTTCATCACACTCTTTGAGCAAATCGCCGAAGCCTCGGGGTGTCCGATAGAGCAGCGCGCGGCGCGCCTCCTCCCCCGGCTCACGGGAGAAGCACAGCTGGCCGCGCTACAGCTCCCCGCCGACCGCCGGCTGGCCTACGCGGAGTTCCGCCGGGCCGTCCTCCAGCGCGTGGGGTGCACTGCAGACCAGCAGCACCAGCGATTCCGCACGCTTCGCTTGGAGGAAGTCGTCCGGCCGTTCGAGTTTGGCCAGCAGCTCCAGGACGCCTGCTGGCAGTGGCTGAGGGCCAACAACCGCGACGCCGAAGGAATCCTCGACCAGGTGGCGCTGGAACAGTTCGTCACGCGCTTTCCAGCAGGAACTGCGGAGTGGGTCCGGTGCCACCGCCCTGCATCGCTGGATCAAGCAGTTGAACTGGCGGAGGACCATTTGGTGGCTGTCCTGGCGGCAGGACAGCAGATGGCGGCATCTCTTCTCTCCTCTTCTCTCTCTCTCTCTCTCTCCTCCTGTGTCCTGTCCTCGCCCCATTCCACCTCTGCGGAGGCGGGGGCCGGCACCACCCCAGCCAGCCCGCCGCACCCGCGGTGCCCTCCCGTTTCTCCCTTCTATGTCTGTCTCTCCCCCACCTCAGGTGAGTGAGCCCCAGATCACCGGTGCAGAGGGAAAGCCCGGGCCGGTTTGCTGGCGCTGCGGGGAGCCGGGCCACCAGCAACAGCAGTGCACGGCAATGGAAGTGGGCGCGGTGGTTCGGATCCCCGATGCGCCAGAGGCCACCCTCGATCGGGCCGGAGCGTATCACATACCGGTGAGTATTCAAGGGGCTACATATCAGGCGTTGGTGGATTCGGGTTGTAATCAGACCTCAATTCGCCAAAGCCTGGTTCAAAATGAGGCATTGGGGGGAGCACAAGGGGTGAAGGTGTTGTGTGTGCATGGAGATGTTCACAGCTACCATTTGGTGTCGGTCCACATTATTTTCAGAGGGGAAAAATTTATAGTGAAGGCGGCGGTTAATCCCCGCCTTACCCACTCTCTAATTTTGGGGACTGATTGGCCGGGATTTCGTGGTTTAATGACACGCCTAATAAAGAGTGGGTCCTGCCATTTAACAGGGGGAGGTCCCGGTGCCGCTTTGGCAGGAGCAGCTGTCGCAGAGCCGTCTACGTCATCTCCGCGTCAGAGTGAGGAGCCACCGCTTCCTCCTCTCTCTATTGGGGAATCTAGAGGCGCCGGTCTGTGCCAGGAGGGCGGAGTCAGGGAAGGTGAGTGGCAGATTCACTTCACCTGACAGCAATTAACCTGTGTTTTGTGTCTTCCCAGTGACGGCGCCCTACTTAAGGAGGGAGAGCGAGAGCAGAGTGGCGCATGCTGAACAAGACGCTGAATGTGTGTGTATGTCTGGAAAGTGCACATAATTACTAAGCTGAAAAGTGTGGTAATAAAACGACCTGTCAAACCTGATCTCTGTCCTGCCGTCCTCTGTGCTCCACCCACAAACACTGAACCGCTACATCGGGCTAGTGTTTTATCCTGCCCTAAGTGTCCAGCCATGGGATTAAAGTGAGCTGCCTGGAATACCAATTCCCGGCGGCTCTTCGGAATTAAAAGTTGCATCACTCGCTCTTTAGTTTGAGTGTCCTGCATCACTCGGTATAACCTATCCTTCATAATCGCGAATTAAGGGAAGGACGGGGTGGCGTTCGGCGGGAGCGTTTGACCATCGATTACTCTCACTTGGTCAAACGCATGCCTCAGAGTCTCGTCTCACGACTGTTCTAATGGGAAATCCGCGAGGGATTCCCCAATAGAGAGAGGAGGAGCCGGCGGCTCCTCACTCTGACGCGGAGATGACGTAGACGGCTCTGTGACAGCTGCTCCCGCCAAAGCGACACCGGGACCTCCCCCTGTTAAATGGCAGGACCCACTCCTCACTAAATATGTCATTAAATCCCGAAATCCCGGCCAATCAGTCCCCAAAATTAAAGAGTGGGTGAGGCGAGGATTAACCACCGCGTTCACTATGGCTTTTTACCCTCTGAAAAAAATGTGGACTGACATCAAAGGGTAGCGGTGAACATCCCTGTGCACACACAACACCTTCACCCCCTGTGCTCCCCCCAATGCCTCGTTTTGAACCAGGCTTTGGCGAATTGAGGTCTGATTACAACCAGAATCCGCCAACGCCTGATATGTAGCCCCTTGGATACTCACCGGTATGCGATAAGCTCCGGCCCGATCAAGGGCGGCCTCTGGCACATCGGGGATCTGAACCACCGTGCCCACTTCCATTGCCGTGCACTGCTGTTGAAGATGGCCTGGCTCACCGCAGCGCCAGCACCGTGGCCCGGGTTTCACTCTGCACCTGTGTTCTGGGGCTCACTCACCTGAGGTGGGGGAGAGACAGAGACAGAAGGGAGACACAGGAGGGCACCGCGGGTGCGGCGGGCCGGCTGGGGTGGCGCCAGCCCCCGTCTCCGCGGTGGGGGAATGGGGCGAGGACGGGACACAGAAGGAGGGGGAGAGAGAGAGAGAGAAGAGGAGAGAAGAGAAGATGCCGTCTGCTGTCCTGCCACCGGAATAGCCGCCAAATGATCCTCCGCCAGCTCAACTGCCTGATCCAGTGACGTCGGGCGGTGGCACTGGACCCACTCCACGGTTCCTGCTGGTAGGCGAGCGATGAATTGTTCCAGCACCATCTGGTCGATGATCCCCTCAGCGTCGCGGTTGTCAGCCCTCAACCACCACCAGCAGGCGTCCGGGAGCTGCTGCCCAAATGCGAACGGCCGGCCGACTTCCTCCAAGAGCAAAGCACGGAAGCACTGGTGCTGTTGCTCTGGTGTGCACCCCACACGCTGGAGGACGGCCCGGCGGAGGTCCATGTAGGCCAGCCGGCAGTCGGCAGGGAGCTGTAGCGCGGCCAGCTGCGCCTCTCCCGTTAGGAGGGGAAGAAGGCACGCCACGCGCTGCTCCATCGGCCACCCTGAGGCTTCTGCGACTTGTTCGAATAACGTGATGATAGCCTCGGGGTCCTCCTGCGGACCCATCTTGGTAACAGTGAGGGGAGACAGGACCGCGGCCGGAGCGTTGGTGGACCCCGCCGACGCGAGGAGGTGCCGGAACGCCTCGCGGTCTTCCTGCTGAGCCAGCACCAGGGCTTCGAAGCGTCGCTCCTGTTCCTTCCGGAGGGTGGTGAGCGCCAGGTGCTGGCTTTGCTGGGCCGTGGCGAGGGCGTGGACCAGGTCGGCGAACGGGGAGGACTCCATGGGGCTGATCTGCTGGTGCTCCACTCTGGCTCCCGGGTTCCGGCACCACTGTAACGGTTCACGAGGTGTGGGTGGAGCACAGAGGACGGCAGGACAGAGATCAGGTTTTCAAAAAGGCTTTATTGCCACACTTTTCAGTGAACAATTATATATGGCTAGACACACACACACAGTCAGCGTATAGTCCGGAGATGAGCTCCTCTGCTCTCGCTTTCCCTCCTTAAGTAGGGCGCGGTCACTAGGAAGACACACAAACACAGGTTAATTGCCTTCAGGTGTAGTGATTCTGCCACTTACTTTCCCTGACTCCGCCCTCCTGTCACAGACCGGCGCTTGACAATGCCCCCACTGCCACATATTGAAATCCAGACATAGGGACAGATGTAATCTTTCAGCTTGATGATTCGTGTTGGTTTTGGATTCATTACAGCATTCTGATTGGCTGAGAGCAGGGGTTAGGGGTCGCCACAGCAGATCTGTTCAACTGTAACTCCACAATAATATTTAACACAAAAGAGGAAAATCTTTTCCACAACACATCAGCACAATGTATGTAAAATGTGTTTTATTCACTGATTGCGTTCTTTCCATTTTACATTGTAGTTTCTTTGTTTGTAGACGTGAATTTTCCCAAAGTATTGGAAGTCAGGGAAGGTGGAATCACTCTGAATTCATAAACTTTCTGAACACGCTGTATATTTCACCCATGAGGCATGGCACTGAGGATACGTGGTTGAGTAGAGAACCTGGAGGATATAGTGCACTGATAAAACTTCTTTAGCATACATAATTGCACTATTCCACACTACCTCATCTTAATAGCTATTAATTTGTTTATTCTGCTTATCTCATGTTTACCTGCTATACCTCAAGGGCCATTCAATGTTTATTTGCTTCAATATGCATGTGTGTGTGTGTGTGTGTGTGTGTTATATGAGTGTTTAGTCTATGTCTAGTTCTTATCTAGAGTCTTTATACTGTTTGTGTGGTTTATTTCAATTATTCTATTTTTATTTATGGGTGTTTAGTCTGTCGAGTTCTTATCTAGAGTGTTTATACTGTTTGTATTGTTTATTTCAATTATTCTATTTTTTATTTATTGCATTGGCTGTTTGCACCGTGGGTCAGAGAGGACTGTAATTTCATCTGTGCTGTATGTCGAGTATGTATAGCACATTTGACAATAAAGTTGACTTTACTTGACTTGATAATGGGAGTTTGGGGACTGCTGTGCTGCAGTTGATGGCATCTTGGAGAATAAAAATATATCTGTGTGTGTAGTTCAGAAATTACACTGATTTAGAAAAAGATTAAATAAATACAGTATTGTACAACAGTCTTAGGCCCATTCAAAGAAATGCTGTAGAGCAAATACTGTATGCTTTAAACAATAATGAAATTCAATGTTTTTGTATGAAAGTAAGACCATAAAGAGCAGTAAACTGTAATAAATGTAAAAATCAGTGTTTGTATCAGTGATGACACTTTGCTTTAAAAGACAATACATGGTATTCTCAGGTACAATGTGTTCAGTTTTATAAGGAAGTGAGCTGTAAGTTTTGCTGAGCATCTTACAGAACCAGACTCAGTTCTTTTCTTCTGGACTCTTTGACTCACGCTTGCTTCTTGTTTTTGCACAAAACCCAGCAGCCTTCATTTCACTGTCTGAAAAGTGGCTCTTATGGAACATGATGCTTTCTTTACTGACATGCAAACTTTTTTTCTGCAACATTTAATTCATGATTAAAAACTAATGTTTGGAATCTAAAATGTTTTTGTGCTGACTCGGATGATGAAGGAGAAGATGTAATAAACTAAAGGGCTAAACAAAGTGAATACTAAAAACACAGGGTGCATACTGTAAATACTGCACAGTACTGTATATTATATATTATATTGAATTATTTAGAAGATCATGTGTTGTACGGTATATCAGCTTCATTTTTATAAAGTGATGCACCTTTTACTTTAACATGATAAAAACGTATACAACACCAAGGTTATTATTGTCCTCAAATAGTACAAATTTATATTTTTAAGGTTTTAGCATCATTCTTTCACATGTACAAATGGTTATAAAATAACAACTCATTTTAGATTTATACTTTTGCGCTTAATTTTCAGGAGCTAAAAAAATAATAATCTGGAGAATATTAATGAAAGTTTGGAGATTACACACATTGTGACGATGCAGTTGCTTCACACGATGACTATTTTTTCTTTGTAAAGGTAAATATAATGCATGTAGGTCGTTGACTTGGAAGAAATTTGCACATGAATAAAAATACAGTGTAAAAAAAACACAAAAATCACGGGTTACATTGTACAAGAGAAAATTGTGTTCCTTGTTTTTTGACAAATTTGAAAATATTATGTGAATAATTATGTTAATTGTGATTTTAACAAGTTGAATAAATTATTCCAGAACAAACTTTTATGTTTTGTATGTTAACAAATATAATGATATAAACACGTATTAACCATCAGGACATCACCATTAAAATATTTGACTCAATGTGAATAAAGATTAATTCTTGAAGAACCTGACTGAAATATTTTCCCAGATAAAACAGTCCACAGTGCTTTCCTAAACCACCTGTAGAAAAAAGCGTACACGATCGGGTTACAGGTCGAATTTGAATATCCAGTCCAAATCAGCATATCGAACAATCCAGGAGGAAGCATATAACCAGTAAAAGGATTAATAACATTGCAGATAAAAAATGGGGTCCAAAGTGAGAGAAACACGCCCATAATCACCGCCAGAGTTTTTGTGGCCTTTTTCTCCTCTTTGCTTATCATCGATTGCACTTTCTTTGTTGAGTCCTGAATGGATTTGGCTTGTTTTTGTGCAACACGGAATATTTTTGTATAAATGCTAAGCATGATGATACCTGGGAAATAAAAAGAGAGCAAAGATGAAACCGTGCTGGAGGCGGCACTTTGGAACAAAATACAAGCACCTTCACAGGCAACGTTTTCGTAATAAAAGTCTTCCATGCCCAGGATGTTGAGACCAAGAAATATTATTCCAAATCCGACTGCGAATGAAACGCTCCAGCAAATGGAAATCATAACCAATGTGACAAAAGGTGTAATTATGGTCTGATACAACAATGGATGACACACAGCATAATATCGATCAACAGATATGAAACACAGGTTTATAATGGATGCGGTGCACAATGTGATACCAACACTGTTGTGAATTTTACAGAAGAGATTCCCCAAATACCAGCAAGACTCGACAGATCGAATCATGCTCGGAGGCATTAAAAATCCTCCTAACAACAAATCCGTTACAGCCAAAGACAGGATGAGATAATTCGTCGGCATGTGGAGCTGTTTAAAATGAACAATGCTCAGGATGACAAAAAAGTTTCCGAATACCGTCAGAACCACCACCAAGCTGAAAAAGACATAGAGCGGCACTCTGAGGAGGAGCGGGTAAGCAACTTTTGGGCAGGAGCTGTTGGAAAATTCATAGCAAAGTGGAATGATGTCCAACATCAGAATTTGGCTCGAGTTCATGTCAAAATCCATCTGCTGAGATGTTTTGTTTCCTGCAAATAAATAACGAACAAGACTTTGAACACAATAAAGGTACAATTTTCATCTATAACAACATTCAGAACACAGTCATCATATCTGTATCTGTAACTCACCATCAATCCCCCCTCACATGGACTGGCCAGTCACTATGTCCTGCTTATAACCTTTATAAAAACCCTCACACACCACTCTTTTTACAAACACATGTTTTCGTCCCAATGGCCAGTGAAAACCCAGCCCAGCCCAGTATTCCCAGTCTAATTAGCTGTCATGGCTCATAATGTCCTCATTATTTACTCTCCATGGATTAAAACAAAAAGTTAGTAAATCAGGCCGATATGATGAGCTGGAATTGCTTGTTGCCTCAGGAGGTACATATTTATTGTTTGGTAGCATATTTTCAAGGTCAAGACTTTTTTTATTGTCATTTCAACCATATACAGTTGGTACTTTACACCATTAAAATGAAACAACATTTCTCCAGGACCATGGTGCTCCATTAAATATCACAGGACTACAAATGCAAAAAAGACAACTAGCACAAACAGACAGTCCAGTGCCAACCAGTACCCATCTCATCTCATTTCATTATCTCTAGCCACTTTATCCTGTTCTACAGGGTCGCAGGCAAGCTGGAGCCTATCCCAGCTGACTACGGGCGAAAGGCGGGGTACACCCTGGACAAGTCGCCAGGTCATAACAGGGCTGACACATAGACACAGACAACCATTCACACTTACATTCACACCTACAGTCAATTTAGAGTCACCAGTTAACCTAACCTGCATGTCTTTGGACTGTGGGGGAAACCGGAGCACCCAGAGGAAACCCACACGGACATAGGGAGAACATGCAAACTCCGCACAGAAAGGCCCTCGCCGGCCACGGGGCTCGAACCTGGACCTTCTTGCTATGAGGCGACAGCGCTAACCACTACACCACCGTGCCGCCCCCAACCAGTACCCGTCACCGATAATCAGCGGAAAGTTAAGTGTGTGTGAAAAGTGATAGTGTATTATTGTTCAATGTGCAAAGTCTGCAGTGGGAGTGGTGTGTTCAACAGTCCCTGTGCATCAGTCCAGTCCCTCAGAGTTGAGGAATCTGATGGCTTGTGGAAAGAAACTTAGAGAGTCTGGCTGTGAAGGCCCAAATTCTTCAGTACCTGTTTCCAGATGGCAGGAGGGTGAAAAGATTGTGTGAATGGTGTGGGGGGGGGGGGTCAGCCACAATCCTGGTGTTCTCAGTAGTCCCTCTGTAGAATATATTGAGGATGGGGGATGGGAGATGGGTTTTCCTCAGCCTGTGTAGGAAGTAGAGATGTGACTGGGCTTCCTTTGCTATGGAGCTGGTGTTGAGAGACCAAGTGAGGTTTTCTACCAGATTAACACCGAAGAATTTGGTGCACTTGACATTCTCCATGACTGAGCCATCAATGTACAGCAGAGAGTGGTCACGCCGTGTTTTTCTGAAGTCAACAACCATCTCTTTTGTTTTGTCCATGTTCTGAGATAGATTGTTGACTCTACACCAGTCGAGTAACCATTGCACCTCCTCTCTTTATTCTGACTCATTGTTCAGTCAGCTGAGTGAAGAGCAGTGGACTGAGCACCCAGCCCTGGTGTGTGTGTGTGTGGTGGGGGGGGGATCAGTATGGTAGTGCTGGGAATTCTGCTCCCAATCTGGACTGACTGAGGTCTCTCAGTCAGGAAGTCCAGGATCCAGTTGCAGAGGGACGTGTTCAGTTCCAATAGGCTCAGCTTTCCAATTAGCTGCTGAAGGATAATTGTGTTGAATGTTGAACTGAAGCTTATGAAGAGCATTTGAACGTATGTGTCCTTCTTGTCCAGGTGGCTAAAGGCCAGATGAAGGGTGGTAGCTATGGGGTCATCTGTTGAGGGTGGTTACAGCAATACACAAACTGCAGGGGGTCTAGTGAGGGAGGCAGCAGGGTCTTTATGTGCATCATGATAAGCCTCTCGAAACACTTCATAATGATGGGTGTGAGTGCAACGGGATGGGAGTTATTGAGGCAGGACACTGAAGACTTCTTTGGCGTGGAGATGATGGTAGTGCTCTTGAAGCACTTTGGAATGAATGCAATGTCAGTTGAAGATGTCAGTGAGAACATCTGCCAGCTGGTCTGCGCATCCTCCGAGCACTTTAATGGGATGTTGTCTGGTCCAGCAGCCATCCATGGGGTGACTCTGCGTAGTTTTCTCCTCACATCACCCGTGGTAAGACACAGCAGCTAGTCATTTGGGAGGAGGGATGGGCTTCCTCACTGCCATGCTGTTCTGCACCTCAACCCATGCATAGAAGCTGCTCAATGCATCATTGTCACAGGCAGGTGGTGTTGTCCTGTAGTTTGTGATAGCCTGGATGCCCTGCCATGCGTGCTGTGTCACTGCTGTCCTTTAAGTAGCTGTAAATTCTCTGGGTGTGTGCATGCTTTGCTGCTCTGATGGGCTGAGACAGTTTGGCCCTCACTACTTTTAGGGCCACCCTGTCACCTGCTCTGAAGGCAGCATCTCAGGTCCTCAGTAGTGCACGCACCTCTGCAATAATCTTTTGTTGCTCCATCACAGCCAAAAAGCAATAGGAGTAGACTAGGCCCAAAAGCAGACTCATGTGCACCAGGAAAGAATGAGGTAGGTCTTAATCTGAAAAATGGAGGAGTGGAGGGGAGAAGGAGCCAATGGGAGAAATACAGGAAAGGGTAATGGAGGGGGGATGGACATTAGAGATCAGCTGTCAAACAAGTGCAAAAAAGGAAAAAGCAGGATAGAGTCCAGAAATGCAGCCCAACAATGGGAAAAGAGCTCTCAATTCAAAAAGCAAAGTAAAAAATTTCAAAGAGCTTCCCCATCGGAAGAAATGTGCTCACAGTCCTAAACTAGAGGTAAAGAAATCCACAGAAAGAGCTAAGTTACACCACAGCATGCAGCAAAGTAACAAAATAATTTAATACAAAACCAGGGAATGTCAGCCCTGTGATGACCTGTCGACTTGTCCAGGGTGTACCCCGCCTTTCGCCCGTAGTCAGCTGGGATAGGCTCCAGCTTGCCTGCGACCCTGTAGAAGGATAAAGCGGCTAGAGATAATGAATGAATGAATGAATGAATGAACCAGGGAAAAAAGAAGAATAACCTTATCCTGAGGCGAAGACAATCCTGCGCTGAATGGATATCCGAGTGGAATAATATAGAGTTGTGGATGAACTGACAAGAGACAGGTGAGCTGGCTGCAGTGCGGCAAACACTGAGAGAAAAACAAGGGAATGGAATTAAAGCTCGGATCAAGACCTAGTTATTCCCAGCTGGTTCGTGACAGTACCCCCCTTCTACGGCACCTCCAGGCATCCCAGACGGGGCCTCTGGGTTCTTGCGATGGAAGTCCCTGATGAGTGAGCGGTCCAAGATGAAGCGTGCTGGGACCCAACACCTCTCCTCTGGGCTATATCCCTTCCAATCAACCAGGTACTGCAACCCCCCACCTCGCCGACAGGCCTTTAGTACCTACTTGATGGTATAGACCTCACTTCCATTGGTGAACCTGGTGGGGGAGGTTAGAGACCGGGGAGAGGAGCTGGAGACCAGGGGTCTTAGTTGAGAGACAAGGAAGGAAGGGTGAACATGACACATGGACCTAGGTAACCTCAGCCTGACAGTAGTGGAGTTGATAACTTTGAAAATGTGAAAAAGGATGAACAAACCTGGGTGTCAGCTTATGGGAGGGTGTTTGAAAGGGAAGGTTGGCAGTGGATAACAGAACCCTCTGTCCAAGGCAGTCCACTGTGGCTGGTGTGCTGCATTGGTCCGCCTTTCTCTTATATAACTGGCTTGAGTGTAGTAGACAGTGCCTGGCTCATGCCCACACCCTGCGACAATGTTAGATGAAGGCCTGAGCTGAAGGGACAGACACTTCCTCCTCTTGCTTGAGAAAGAAAGGTGGCTGGAGCCTGAGACAATGCTGGAATAGGGTCAATCCAGTCAAGGATGATGGGAGGCTATTGTGTGCATACTCAATCCAAGGCAAGGCATGGGTCCAGGAGGAAGCATTGTCCAAGGTCAAGCATCATAGGGTGACCGCTAGGCTCTAGTTGGTGCACCCGGTCTGACCATTAATCTGAGGGTGGTAACCTAAGGAAAGGTGAGGAGTGGCTCCAATTAGTTTACAGAACTCTTTCCAAAAGTGAGCAGAAAACTGAGGACCTCTGTCAGATATGATGTCCAGTGGCAGGCCGTGGATCCTGAAAACATGGTTCATAAGGAGCTCAGCAGTATCTTTAGCAGATGGCAGCTTGGTGAGGGGGATAAAATGAGCCATTTTAGAGAAACAATCAACAATAGTTAGGATACAGGTGTTACCCTTGGAACTGGGGAGACTGGTGATGAAACCCACAGCAATGTGGGACCAGGATTGGGTAGCAGTCTTAATAGTCCAGCCATGGGCTGGTTACCAGTCATGCTTCTGGAACACATGTCGCAGGCTGCCACAAAAGTCTTGACATCCTACCATATCCTAGGCCACCAGAAGCATTGCCTGATAACAAAGAGGGTTCAGGCCACCCCAGGGTGAGAAGCAAGAAGAGAACTGTGCCCCCACTGAAACACCTAGGAGTGTACACCAAGGGACACAAACTAAACATTAGGTGGTCCGATACCTGGGCCTGGAGCACTGACCAGAGCTTCCTGGACAACATTCTCGATGTCGAATCAGCCAGCAGCCACAAGGAAGTGGGTAGGAAGGATCGGTTCTGTGATGTCTTGATGAGAGTGAGGCGAAAACTGCCTGGAAAGGGCATCTGGTTTGCCATTCTTAAAGCCCGATCTGAAGGAAAACAGCAAGTTAAAACATGAAAAGCATAAGGATCACCTGGCATGACTTGAATTAAGTCACTTGGCAGACTTGATGTAGTCAAGGTTTTTATGGTCAGTCCATATGATGAAAGGGGTCTCAGTCCCCTCTAATCAATGTCTCCACCCCTCCACAGCCAACTTGATGGCCAACAGTTCTCGCTTACCTATGGTATACTTGTACTCAGCTGGAGTGAAGTGGTGCAAGAAGAACACACAGGGGTGCATCTTCTCATCTTTAGATGATCTCTGGGACAGGACTGCCCCAACTCCCATGTTGGAGGCATCCACCTCAAGCATGAACTGAGCTGTAGGATCTGGGACAATAATGAGGGAAGCAGTGGAAAACTTGGTTTTGAGGGATGTGAAAGCATTCTCAGTGTGGTTGTTCCAGAGAAAGGGCCGCTTGGAAGATGTGAGTTCTGTAAGAGGCAGTAATGGAGCTATAATTCCTGATAAACCTTTGATAAAAATTTGCAAACCCCAAGAAGCATTGCAGCTCCCTGCAAGAGGAGGAAGTGGACCAGTCTAAGACTGCCTTAATCTTGTTCGGTTCCAGTTGGACCTTACCTGGGGAGATGATGAAACGCAGAAATGAGATTGTGCACTTATGGAAATCACATTTCTCTGCTTTAGCAACAAGTTGATTTTCTAGTAGCCACTACAGAACCTGTCCAATGTGGGACCGGTGAGCTTCAAGCATGGGAGAATAGATCAAGCTGTTGTCGAGGTATACAAAGATGAACTGATTGATGAAATCTCGTAATATGCTGTTAACCAGTGCTTGGAAGACCACTCGTGTGTTAGTGAGGCCGACAGGTAAGACCAAGTATTCGTAGTGGCCAGTGAGCATATCGAAGGCCGTCTTCCACTCGTCCCCCTCCCTAATGCGTACCAGGTGATAGCCTTTGCGGAGATCCAGCTTGGAGAAAAATTGGACCCCCTGCAGCTGCTCAAAGGCCATGGACATGAGAGGAAGCAGGTAGTGGTTCTTAATGGTGACCTCACTTTAGCCTTGATAATCAATGCATAGCCTGAGAGACTTGTCCTTCTTGACCACAAAAAATAAACCAGCTCCCACTGGAGATGATGAGGGGTGAATGATGCCTACCACAAGAGACTCTGATATATACTTGTCCATGGTCTCTCTCTGGGGGGGAATAAATGTGATCCCTGAGGGGGAGGGCTACCAGGAAGCAGGTCAATAGTACAATCATCAGGTTGATGAAGAGGGACAGAGGTGGCCCGGGCCTTACTGAACACCGAAGGTCCTGGTATTCCACGGGGACATTGGAAAGGTCGATGGACTCATCAGGGCTGGAGACTTGGGTGGTGAGGGGAATCTTGGCAGAGGACAGGCAGGTGGCCAAGCACCAGGTGCTCCAAGAGAGGACTGTACCATTGCTCCAATTCAGGTGGGGATTATGCAGACACAACCAAGGAAGACCAAGAACAATAGACTCATATGAGTTATTCAGGCCATGAAAGAAATAGACTCCACATTGCTCCCTGAGATCTTAGAAGTGGCAGCTCTGTGATCTGGGAGACAAGACTGAGTTTGGTGCCGCTAAATGCCCTGGTGGTTAGAAGGTAGTCTAACGTCCATAGGTTGACCCCCAGCTTGTCTGGAAAGAAAATTCTGATGAAGTTTTCACCTGCCCCAGAGTCAATGAGCACCTTTACCATTTAACACCTGTACTAAAAGATGATCTTAGTAGGAAGGACTGGCCTCTCTGCAGGGGAAGACTGCATCAGTACACCCTCCTGTATCCTTGCTGTTACTGGTGGGCAGGTCCTTTTAATGGGCAATAAGAGACAAAATGTCTTGGTTTGCCACAGTAGAAGCAGGACCTGGTCTCATGGGGGCACCTTCTCTCCTCAGGGGTGATTCGGGCTCTGGTTCAGGGGAAGGAGTGGCCTCAGCCAAGGAAGCATCATCCTTAAGTTCAAACCTGAGGTGCTTTCTCAGTCTCTGTTGGCATAACCAGGTATCCACCCAAACAGCTAGGTCCATGAGCCATCTAAAGTCTCAGGCAGGTCACGAGGAGTGATTTCATCTAATACAGAGTTGTTTAGTCTATGAGAAAATGTGTCGTACAAGGCACTGATTTTCCAGTCCACAGCTGCAGCCAAGGTATGAAATTCAATAGTATAGTCAGAAACCAGCAGGCTGCACTGCTTGAGCCCCATTAGTCACCTGGTTGCCTTCTTGTCCTTGGGCAACCTGTAGAAAACCTTTTGCATCTCCTCTGAGAACTCCTTGTAACTCAAACAGCAAGGGGCTTCAGCATCCCAGACCACTGTTCCCACTCCCAAGCTCTTCCAGTCAGAAGTGTGATGACATAGGCGACTCGAGACCTGTCGGAATTAAAAGCAGAGCCCTAGAATTCCATCAATAAGGAACACTGGCATAGTAATGAGTGGAAGGCTCCCCATTGTAAGGCTGCATGGTAGGCAGACGAGGCTCTTGGAGGGGTTGTGGAGCTGGAATGACTGTTGGAGCAATGGGTGAGCTGACTGGCACAGGTGCCGATTGACTGGAGATGGCATTCTGAACACTTTCCATCTGAGAGGAGAGTTTCTGTAACATGTCTGTGATGGACGTCAAACTCTGATGGACAGCCACAATCTCCTGCTGGTGATAACCCAGAATAGATCCTTGTTTGGTCAAAGCAGCTCTAACTGTTTCAAAGTCTGCTGGTTCCATTCCTCTGGCAGGATTGTTCTGTCACAGTCAAAAGGCAACATGAGTAGACTAGAACCAAAAGCAGACTCATGTGCATTTGGAGAGAAGAAGGCAGGTCTTAACCCAAATACTGGAGGAGTGGAGGGGAGAAGCAGCTGACAGGAGAAATACAGGAAAGGGTAATTAGGGGGGAAATGCAGATCAGAGATCAGCTCTCAAATGAGCGCAGAAAAGGAAAAGGCATGATAGAATCCAGAAATGCAGCCCTGCAACAAGAAAAGATCTCTGAGTTGAAAAAACATAGTTCAAAAGTTCAAAGAGCTTCCAAGTCAGAAGAAATGCACCCACAGTCCCAAATGAGAGGTAAAGAAATCCACAGAAAGAGCTAAGTTACTCCACAGCATGCAGCAAAGTAACAAAATAATCGAATAAAAAACCAGGGAGTAAAAAGGTTAAAAACCCATATCCTGAGGCGAAGACAATCCTGCGCCAAATGAATATTGAGTGACATAATATAGAGTCATGGAGGAGCTGATGAGAGATAGGTGTCCTGGCCACAGCACAGGGAAGGCCCAGGGAAAAACCAGGGAATGGAGCAAAAGATTGGATCAGGACCTAGATGTACCTGGCTGGCTCGTGACATGCTCTAATTTGTTCAGTGATTCCAATATGCCTAACAAAATCTTGGCAAGGCAAAAGAAAAAATGCAATTGATGAGCAGCATATTCTACCATGTGGCATTGCCATGGTATTTTCTTTTAGCTCAAATAACAGCATACTGTACCATCAAACAATCCACACTTTAAAGTTCAACTAGATAAAATGCAAGAACTGCTGGCAGAAGCAAATGCTTTTTTTCTGCAGGTCCTGAAATTTTTGTATTCAGTGAAATGAAGTCTAGCATTCAGGTGTATCCTAACTGTTGAATAAATTTCCCAATATTGTAAATGTGCAAAAAATAGTGTTCAAGTGAAGACCACCTAATCTGAGATCAATTCTTGATTGAGACCAGAGTAGATTGAGACCAAGACAAGACCAAAACTTTGAGGGGTTGAGATCAAGTCAAGACCAAGGCAGCGCAAGACTGAATCAAGACCAGAACCAAATGACTGTGTGTGAAAGGGGGGTGGGGGAAGGGGTGATGGCCGTTAAAAGGAAGAAAATTTTCAATTAGCAACGAGTCATGTTAGCAGACACATTTGAAGCAGGATGTTTTACCTCCAATGACAGTAACAATGTTCACAAATAAATCAGACAATGCACAGGCAATTCAGTGAAATCCCCACAATTGTGGTCTTGACCAGTCTTGAAATATAATCCTGAGTCCTCTACGTCCCAGACCGAGACAAAACCAAGTAAAAATGTGGTTAATTCCAAGACCATCAAAAAGTGATCTTGAGACTGATCTCAAGTTCTACAACATTCACAACTAGTATTGTTCCCTTTGCAATCTACTTTAAACAACAATCCTTGCCTCAGGAGTGTGACACAGATACACATGCATACACCAGCCACTTTATTCGGAACACCCACTTGTTGTTTGATGCAGTTCTCTAATCAGCCAATCCCTTGAAAGCAGCACAGTGCATCAAATCATTCAGATGTAGATACAAATCAAGAGCTTCAGTTAATGTTCACAATATTCAAACATCAGAATGGGAAAAATTGTGATCTCAAAGTGTGACTTTCTTTCACTGTGGCATGGGTGTTGGTTTGATCCAGATGGACTGGTTTGAGTATTTCAGAAACTGCTGATCTCCTGGGGTTTTCACACAACAGTCTCGAGAGTTTACACAGAATGGTACGAGAAACAAAATATTGTGTGAACAAGTTCTGTGGGTGGAAATAAACACCTTGTTGATAACAGAGGGTCAGAGGAAAATGGACAGATTGGTTTGTGCTTTTTTGCCAGGAAGGAAAAAGTAACTCAGATAATCACTCTTTACAACCGTGGTGAGCAGAAAAGCATCTCAGCATGCAACAGCAGAAGCACACATTGGGTTCCACTCCTGCAGCCAAGAACAGGAACCTTTGACCCAACACCAAGTTCCTATTAAAGTGGCCAGGAAGTGTATATCCAGTGATGTTTCATATTCAGTCCATCAGCATACAGTACAGTATATCGTGTGTATTTGAATGTCTTTGTCTGCTCGGAAGCAGCCACAGTGGCATTTATTCAACCGTATTCAATGTGATAATAAATTGACACAGAAACACAAATATGCAGTGATGTGTGTCATTAGAAGTGTGATATTTTTTCACCCCTCTGAGCAGAGGGACTTGTTACGGCTGTGTCAGACATCCTCGTGTCTCTCTGTATTAATCTCCCTGTTAGAAAACGTCTTACAGGTGATGAGTGAATAAAAATTTGGATTATAAAATGTTCTGTTTGTTTGTAATTTGAAAAGTTAACTGATCTTTTTTTTTTGTAATGAACTTGAAAATGCAACATGTGGAAAATGTGCCATTCTGAGCTGAGAAGAACAGCAGATGTAAGGTTAAAGTGGAAATAAAATACATACAAAACAGCTGATTTTTGGAAATGTGAAACAGAAAGGTTGCCCAAGACACATTTTTGGTTTTGGGTTTCTTTGTTTGTTTGTTTGTTTGTTTGTTTGTTTTTGATGAAATGATAATACTCATTTTTCTCATTAAATAAATAAAACTGAATGAGATCTAATGAGACAGATGGTGTGTGTGCACTCTGACTGAAACTTTCAACAAACTGGTTTATTTACACACAGACGCCATCACTTGGATTATTACATTTATAGCACACACACAGACACACACACACACACATTGATCGCAGTTGTAATATTGAAGTCCAGACATAGGGACAGATGTCAAGTCAAGTCAAGTTTATTTGTATAGCGCTTTTAACAATAAACATTGTCGCAAACGGCTTTACAGAATTTTAACGACTTAAAACATGAGCTAATTTTATCCCTAATCTATCCCCAATGAGCAAGCCTGTGGCGACGGTGGCAAGGAAAAACTCCCTCAGATGACATGAGGAAGAAACCTCGAGAGGAACCAGACTCAAAAGGGAACCCATCCTCATTTGGGCAACAACAGACAGCCTGACTATAATATTAACAGTTTTACCATGAGGACAGTTTCGTTGATGTTATAAACTCTTCATTGATGGAAACTTGAGTGCAAAACTGTTCATGATAACTGCTGTCCTAAAGTTAGCAAGACAACTGTAGTCCTCAGCCATAAAAGCATTACTGTAAGAGTCCAGAGCATCCTCCAGGTATAACCCTCAACTGTCCTCATGGGGCCGTCCTTCACAGGAGCAATGCGATAAAACTCTGACCAGACACAGGGCACCAGGATGGACCAAGCAGGCCCGAGGGGCAGAAGAGGCCAGCATCTCAATCCCAGGACCAACATGTAACTCAGAGGGACAGATTGGGGGGGGGGGGGGGGGGGGGGGGAAGAGAGAGAGAAAGAAAACACATGTTAGGTATGCCCTAAAAATGACAAGTATTAAATCTGTGTGGTTGGCTCGCAGAGATGAGAGTCTTGACATCAGGCATAACACACAACAATGGCATGTTAATATGGTAAAAAATATATCATGACCTGCTCTGGCTGGATGCTTGATTGGGTGATGGGAGCACACTCCTCATCAATGATGAGATGCAGATGGGACCCTTAGGGCTGGCCAAGACAATTCAGTTACATTTCACCGGGTCTGGGACATGCGACAGAAGTCTGACGGCCGAATCCCTGCAGGCTACGATAGCCAGTCGAGGTCTCCACCCTCTCCACCAAAAGATTTCCTGTTGACTCCATGTAACTCAGAGGAACAGATTTGGGGTGGGGGGGGAGAAAACGCAGGTTGTTAGGTATGCCCAATGTCACCTGAATAAGTAGGAGCAGGATACATATTGCACCGAGTACAAGCAGGGACTCCGGCAACTAACTATGACAGCATAACTAAAAGGAGAGAGCCAGAAGGTAACACAGGCATGAGGGAGCCCCGGGACATAGATGTAATCTTTCAGCTTGATGATTCATGTTGGTTTTGGATTCATTACAGCATTCTGATTGGCTGAGAGCAGGGGTTAGGGGTCGCCACAGCAGATCTGTTCCACTGTAACTCCACAATAATATTTAACACAAAAGGGGAAAATCTTTTCCACAACATATCAGCACAATGGATCTAAAATGTGTTTTATTCACTGACTGCATTCTTTCCATTTTACATTGTAGTTTGTTTGTTTGTAGATGTGAATTTTCCCAAAGTAGTGGAAGTCAGGGAAGGTGGAATCACTCTGAATTCATCAACTTTCTGAACACGCTGCATATTTCACCCATGAGGCATGTCACTGAGGATATGTGGTTGAGTAGAGAACCTGGAGGATATAGTGCACTGATAAAACTTCTTTAGCATACATAATTGCACTATTCCGCACTACCTCATCTTAATAGCTATTAGTTTGTTTATTCTGCTTATCTCATGTTTACCTGCTATACCTCAAGTGCCCTTGAATGTTTATTTGCTTCAATATGTATGTGTGTGTGTGTGTGTGTGTGTGTGTGTGTGTGTGTGTGTGTGTGTGTGTGTGTGTTATATGAGTGTTTAGTCTATGTCTAGTTCTTATCTAGAGTGTTTATACTGTTTGGGTTGTTTATTTTAATTATTCTATTTTTATTTATGAGTGTTTAGTCTATGTCCAGTTCTTATCTAGAGTGTTTATACAGTTTGTATTGTTTATTTCAATTATTCTATTTTTTATTTATTGCATTGCCTGTTTGCACCGTGGGTCAGAGAGGACTGTAATTTCATCTGTGCTGTATGTCGAGCATGTATAGCACATTTGACAATAATGTTGACTTGACTTGATAATGGGAGTTTGGGGACTGCTGTGCTGCAGTTGATGGCATCTTGGAGAATAAAAATATATCTGTGTGTGTAGTTCAGAAATTACACTGATTTAGAAAAAGATTAAATAAATACAGTATTGTACAACAGTCTTAGGCCCATTCAAAGAAATGCTGTAGAGCAAATACTGTATTCTTTAAACAATAATGAAATTCAATGTTTTTGTATGAAAGTAAGACCATAAAGAGCAGTAAACTGTAATAAATTTAAAAATCAGTGTTTGTATCAGTGATGACACTTTGCTTTAAAAGACAATACATGGTATTCTCAGGTACAATGTGTTCAGTTTTATCAGGAAGTGAGCTGTAAGTTTTGCTGAGCATCTTACAGAACCAGACTCAGTTCTTTTCTTCTGGACTCTTTGACTCACGCTTGATTCTTGTTTTTGCACAAAACCCAGCAGCCTTCATTTCACTGTCTGAAAAGTGTCTCTTATGCACCATGATGCTTTCTTTACTGACATGCAAACTTTTTTTTCTGTAACATTTAATTCATAATTAAAAACTAATGTTTGGAATCTAAAATGTTTTCGTGCTGACCCAATGATGAAGAAGTCATAAAATAAACATCTATAACAAAGTGAATACTAAAAACACAGGGTCCATACTGTAAATACTGCACAGTACTGTATATTATATATTATATTGAATTATTTAGAAGATCATGTGTTGTACGGTATATCAGCTTCGTTTTTATAAAGTGATGCACCTTTTACTTCAACATGATAAAAACGTATACAACACCAAGGTTATTATTGTCCTCAAATAGTACAAATTTATATTTTAAAGGTTTTAGTATCATTCTTTCACATGTACAAATGGTTATAAAATAACAACTCAATTTAGATTTAGACTTTTGCACTTAATTTCCAGGAGCTAAAAAAATAATAATCTGGAGAATATTAATGCGAGTTTGGAGATTACACACATTGTGACGATGCAGTTACAGTAGTTATGATTTTGCCTCACACGATGACTATTTTTTCTTTGTAAAGGTAAATCTAATGCATGTAGGTCGTTGACTTGGAAGAAATCTGCACATGAATAAAAATACACTGTAAAAAAAACACAAAAATCACGGGTTACATTGTACAAGAGAAAATTGTGTTCCTTGTTTTTTGACAAATTTGAAAATATTATGTGAATAATTATGTTAATTCTGATTTTAACAAGTTGAATAAATTATGCAAGAACAAACTTTTATGTTTGGTATGTTAACAAATATAATGATATAAACACGTATTAACCATCAGCACATCACTATTAAAATATTTGACTCAATGTGAATAAAGATTAATTCTTGAAGAACCTGCCTGAAATATTTTCCCAGATAAAACAGTCCACAGTGCTTTCCTAAACCACCTGTAGAAAAAAGCGTACACGATCGGGTTACAGGTCGAATTTAAATATCCAGTCCAAATCAGCATATTGAACAATCCAGGAGGAAGCATATAACCAGTAAAAGGATTCATAACATTGCAGATAAAAAATGGGGTCCAAAGTGAGAGAAACACGCCCATAATCACGGCCAGAGTTTTTGTCGCCTTTTTCTCCTCTTTGCTTATCATCGATTGCACTTTCTTTGTTGAGTCCTGAATGGATTTAGCTTGTTTTTGTGCAACACGGAATATTTTTGTATAAATGCTAAGCATGATGATACCTGGGAAATAAAAAGAGAGCAAAGATGAAACGGTGCTGGAGGCGGCAGTTTGGAACAAAATACAACCACCTTCACAGACAAAGTTTTCGTGATAAAAGTCTTCCATGCCCAGGATGTTGAGACCAAGAAATATTATTCCAAATCCAACTGCGAATGAAATGCTCCAGCAAATGGAAATCATAACCAATGTGACAAAAGGTGTAATTATGGTCTGATACAACAATGGATGACACACAGCATAATATCGATCAACAGATATGAAACACAGGTTTATAATGGATGCGGTGCACAATGTGATATCAACACTGTTGTGAATTTTACAGAAGAGATTCCCCAAATACCAGCAAGACTCGACAGATAGGATCACAGTCGGAGGCATTAAAAATCCTCCTAACAACAAATCCGTTACAGCCAAAGACAGGACAAGATAATTCGTCGGCGTGTGGAGCTGTTTAAAATGAACAATGCTCAGGATGACAAAAAAGTTTCCGAATACTGTCAGAACCATCACCAAGCTGAAAAAGACATAGAGCGGCACTCTGAGGAGGAGCGGGTAAGCAACTTTTGGGCAGGAGCTGTTGGAAAATTCGTAGCAAAGTGGAATGATGTCCAACATCAGAATTTGGCTCGAGTTCATGTCAAAATCCATCTGCTGAGATGTTTGGTTTCCTGCAAATAAATAACGAACAAGACTTTGAACACAATAAAGATACAATTTTCATCTATAACAACATTCAGAACACAGTCATCATATCTGTATCTGTAACTCACCATCAATCCTCCCTCACATGGACTGGCCAGTCACTATGTCCTGCTTATAACCTTTATAAAAACACTCACACACCACTCTTTTTACCAACACATGTTTTAGTCCCAATGGCCAGTGAAAACCCAGCCCAGCCCAGTATTCCCAGTCTAATTAGCTGTCATGGCTCATAATGTCCTCATTATTTACTCTCCATGGATTAAAAACAAAAAGGCAGGAAATCAGGCCGATATGATGAGCTGGACTTGCTTGTTGCCTCAGGAGGTACATATTTATTGTTTGGTGGCATATTTTCAAGGTCAAGACATTTTTTATTGTCATTTCAACCATATACAGTTGGTACTTTACACCATTAAAATGAAACAACATTTCTCCAGGACCATGGTGCTTCATTAAATATCTCAGGACTACAAATGCAAAAAAGACAACTAGCACAAACAGACAGTCCAGTGCCAACCAGTACCCATCTCATCTCATTTCATTATCTCTAGCCACTTTATCCTGTTCTACAGGGTCGCAGGCAAGCTGGAGCCTATCCCAGCTGACTACGGGCGAAAGGCGGGGTACACCCTGGACAAGTCGCCAGGTCATAACAGGGCTGACACATAGACACAGACAACCATTCACACTCACATTCACACCTACAGTCAATTTAGAGTCACCAGTTAACCTAACCTGCATGTCTTTGGACTGTGGGGGAAACTGGAGCACCCAGAGGAAACCCACACGGACACGGGGAGAACATGCAAACTCCGCACAGAAATGCCCTCACCGGCCACGGGGCTCGAACCCGGACCTTCTTGCTGTGAGGCAACAGTGCTAACCACTACACCACCGTGCCGCCCCCAACCAGTACCCGTCACCGATAATCTGCGGAAAATTGTGTGTGAAAAGTGATAGTGTATTATTGTTCAATGTGCAAAGTCTGCAGTGGGAGTGGTGTGTTCAACAGTCCCTGTGCATCAGTCCAGTCCCTCAGCATTGAGGAATCTGATGGCTTGTGGAAAGAAACTTAGAGAGTCTGGCTGTGAAGGCCCAAATTCTTCAGTACCTGTTTCCAGATGGCAGGAGGGTGAAAAGATTGTGTGAATGGTGTGTGTGGGGGGTCAGCCACAATCCTGGTGTTCTCAGTAGTCCCTCTGTAGAATATATTGAGGATGGGGGATGGGAGATGGGTTTTCCTCAGCCTGTGTAGGAAGTAGAGATGTGACTGGGCTTCCTTTGCTATGGAGGTGGTGTTGAGAGACCAAGTGAGGTTTTCTACCAGATTAACACCAAGGAATTTGGTGCACTTGACATTCTCCATGACTGAGCCATCAATGTACAGCAGAGAGTGGTCACGCCGTGTTTTTCTGAAGTCAACAGCCATCTCTTTTGTTTTGTCCATGTTCTGAGATAGATTGTTGACTCTACACCAGTCAAGTAACCATTGCACCTCCTCTCTTTATGATGATTCATTGTTCAGTCAGCTGCGCGAAGAGCAGTGGACTGAGCACCCAGCCCTGGTGGGGGGGGGGGGGGGGTCAGTATGGTAGTGCTGGGAATTCTGCTCCCAATCTGGACTGACTGAGGTCTCTCAGTCAGGAAGTCCAGGATCCAGTTGCAGAGGGACGTGTTCAGGTCCAATAGGCTCAGCTTTCCAATTAGCTGCTGAAGTGCTGAAGGATAATTGTGTTGAATGTTGAACTGAAGCCTATGAACAGCATTTGAACATATGTGTCCTTCTTGTCCAGGTGGCTAAAGGCCAGATGAAGGGTGGTAGCTATGGGGTCATCTGTTGAGGGTGGTTACGGCAATACACAAACTGCAGGGGGTCTAGTGAGGGAGGCAGCAGGGTATTTATGTGCATCATGATAAGCGTCTCGAAACACTTCATAATGATGGGTGTGAGTGCAACGGGATGGTAGTTATTGAGGCAGGACACTGAAGACTTCTTTGGCGTGGAGACGATGGTAGTGGTCTTGAAGCACTTTGGAATGAATGCATTGCTCAGTGAGATGTTAAAGATGTCAGTGAGAACATCTGCCAGCTGGTCTGCGCATCCTCCGAGCACTTTAATAGGATGTTGTCTGGTCCAGCAGCCATCCATGGGGTGACACTGCGTAGTTTTCTCCTCACATCACCTGTGGTAAGACACAGCAGCTAGTCATTTGGGAGGAGGGATGGGCGTCCTCGCTGCCATGCTGTTCTGCACCTCAAACCATGCGTAGAAGCTGTTCAATGCATCATTGTCACAGGCAGGTGGTGTTGTCCTGTAGTTTGTAATGGCCTGGATGCCCTGCCACGTGTGCTGTGTCGCTGCTGTCCTTTAAGTAGCTGTAAATTCTTTGGGTGTGTGCATGCTTTGCTGCTCTGATGGGCTGAGACAGTTTGGCCCTCACTACTCTTAGGGCCACCCTGTCACCTGCAGCATCTCAGGTCCTAAGTAGTGCACACACCTCTGCAATAATCTTTTGTTCCTCCATCAAAGCCATAAAGCAATAGGAGTAGACTAGGCCCAAAAGCAGACTCATGTGCACCAGGAAAGAATGAGGTTGGTCTTAATCTGAAAAGTGGAGGAGTGGAGGGGAGAAGCAGCCAATGGGAGAAATACAGGAAAGGGTAATGGAGGGGGGATGGACATTAGAAATTAGCTGTCAAACAAGTGCAAAAAAGGAAAAAGCAGGATAGAGTCCAGAAATGCAGCCCAACAATGGGAAAAGAGCTCTCAATTCACAAAGCAAAGTTCAAAATTTCAAAGAGCTTCCCCATTGGAAGAAATGTGCTCACAGTCCTAAACTAGAGGTAAAGAAATCCACAGAAAGAGCTAAGTTACACCACAGCATGCAGCAAAGTAACAAAATAATTTAATACAAAACCAGGGGAAAAAAGGAGAATAACCTTATCCTGAGGCGAAGACAATCCTGCGCCGAATGGATATCCGAGTGGAATAATATAGAGTTGTGGATGAACTGACAAGAGACAGGTGAGCTGGCTGCAGTGTGGCGAACACTCAGAGAAAAACCAGGGAATGGATTTAAAGCTCAGATCAAGACCTAGTTATTCCCAGCTGGTTCGTGACAGTACCCCCCCTTCTACGGCACCTCCGGGCATCCCAGACGGGGCCTCTGGGTTCTTGCGATGGAAGTCCCTGATGAGTGAGGGGTCCAAGATGAAGCGTGCTGGGACCCAACACCTCTCCTCTGGGCTATATCCCTTCCAATCAACCAGGTACTGCAACCCCCCACCTCGCCGACAGGCCTTTAGTACCTACTTGATGGTATAGACCTCACTTCCATTGGTGAACCTGGTGGGGGAGGTTAGAGACCGGGGAGAGGAGCTGGAGACCAGGGGTCTTAGTTGAGAGACAAGGAAGGAAGGGTGAACATGACACATGGACCTAGGTAACCTCAGCCTGACAGTAGTGGAGTTGATAACTTTGAAAATGGGAAAAAGGATGAACAAACCTGGGTGTCAGCTTATGGGAGGGTGTTTGAAAGGGAAGGTTGGCAGTGGATAACGGAACCCTCTGACCAAGGCAGTCCACTGTGGCTGGTGTGCTGCATTGGTCTGACTTTCTCTTATATAACTGGCTTGAGTGTAGTAGACAGTGCCTGGCTCATGCCCACACCCTGCGACAATGTCAGATGAAGGCCTGGGCTGAAGGGACAGACACTTCCTCCTCTTGCTTGAGAAAGAAAGGTGGCTGGAGCCTGAGACAATGCTGGAATAGGGTCAATCCAGTCAAGGATGATGGGAGGCTATTGTGTGCATACTCAATCCAAGGCAAGGCCTGGGTCCAGGAGGAAGCATTGTCCAAGGACAAGCATCATAGGGTGACCGCTAGGCTCTAGTTGGTACACCCGGACTGACCATTAATCTGAGGGTGGTAACCTAAGGAAAGGCGAGGAGTGGCTCCAATTAGTTTACAGAACTCTTTCCAAAATTTAGCAGAAAACTGAGGACCTCTGTCAGATATGATGTCCAGTGGCAGGCCGTGGATCCTGAAAACATGGTTAATAAGGAGCTCAGCAGTCTCTTTAGCAGATGGCAGCTTGGTGAGGGGGATAAAATGAGCCATTTTAGAGAAACAATCAACAATATTTATGATACAGGTGTTACCCTTGGAACTGGGGAGAGTGGTGATGAAACCCACAGCAATGTGGGACCAGGATTGGGTAGCAGTCTTAATAGTCCAGCCATGGGCTGGTTACCAGTCATGCTTCTGGAACACATGTCGCAGGCTGCCACAAAAGTCTTGACATCCTACCATATCCTAGGCCACCAGAAGCATTGCCTGATAACAAAGAGGGTTCGGGTCACCCCAGGGTGAGAAGCAAGAAGAGAACTGTGCCCCCACTGAAACACCTAGGAGTGTACACCAAGGGACACAAACAGAACATTAGGTGGTCCGATACCTGGGCCTGGAGCACTGATCAGAGCTTCTTGGATAACATTCTCGATGTCGAATCAGCCAGCAGCCACAAGGCAGTGGGTAGGAAGGATCGGTTCTGTGATGTCTTGATGAGAGTGAGGTGAAAACTGCCTGGAAAGGGCATCTGGTTTGCCATTCTTAAAGCCCGATCTGAAGGAAAACAGAAAGTTAAAACATGAAAAGCATAAGGATCACCTGGCTTGACGGGAATTAAGTCAATTGGCAGACTTGATGTAGTCAAGGCTTTTATGGTCAGTCCATATGATGAAAGGGGTCTCAGTCCCCTCTAATCAATGTCTCCACCCCTCCACAGCCAACTTGATGGCCAACAGTTCTCGCTTACCTATGGTATACTGTAGTTGCACTCAGCTGGAGTGAAGTGGTGTGAGAAGAACACACAGGGGTGCATCTTGTCATCTTTAGATGATCTCTGGGACAGGACTGCCCCAACTACCATGTTGGAGGCATCCACCTCAAGCATGAACTGAGCTGTAGGATCTGGGACAATAATGAGGGAAGCAGTGGAAAACTTGGTTTTGAAGGATGTGAAAGCATTCTCAGTGTGGTTGTTCCAGAGAAAGGGCCGCTTGGAAGATGTGAGTTCTGTAAGGGGGCAGTAATGGAGCTATAATTCCTGATAAACCTTTGATAAAAATTTGCAAACCCCAAGAAGCATTGCAGCTCCCTGCAAGAGGAGGAAATGGAACAGTCTAAGACTGCCTTAATCTTGTTCGGGTCCAGTTGGACCTTACCTGGGGAGATGATGAAACCCAGAAATGAGATTGTGCACTTATGGAAATGACATTTCTCTGCTTTAGCAACAAGTTGATTTTCTAGTAGCCACTACAGAACCTGTCCAATGTGGGACCGGTGAGCTTCAAGCATGGGAGAATAGATCAAGATGTTGTCAAGGTATACAAAGATGAACTGATTGATGAAATCTCGTAATATGCTGTAAACCAGTGCTTGGAAGACCACTCGTGTGTTAGTGAGGCCGACAGGTAAGACCAAGTATTCGTAGTGGCCAGTGTGCATATCGAAGGCTGTCTTCCACTCGCCCCCCTCCCTAATGCATACCAGGTGATAGCCTTTGTGGAGATCCAGCTTGGAGAAAAATTGGACACCCTGCAGCTGCTCAAAGGCCATGGACATGAGAGGAAGCAGGTGGTGGTTCTTAATGGTGACCTCATTTTAGCCTTGATAATCAATGCATAGCCTGAGAGACTTGTCCTTCTTGACCACAAAAATTAAACCAGCTCCCACTGGAGATGATGAAGGGTGAATGATGCCTACCACAAGAGACTCTGATATATACTTGTCCATGGTCTCTCTCTGGGGGGGGAATAAATGTGATCCCTGAGGGGGAGGGCTACCAGGAAGCAGGTCAATAGTACAATCATCAGGTTGATGAAGAGGGACAGAGGTGGCCTGGGCCTTACTGAACACCGAAGGTCCTGGTATTCCATGGGGACATTGGAAAGGTCGATGGACTCATCAGGGCTGGAGACTTGGGTGGTGAGGGGAATCTTGGCAGAGGACAGGCAGGTGGCTAAGCACCAGGTGCTCCAAGAGAGGACTGTACCATTGCTCCAATTCAGGTGGGGATTATGCAGACACAACCAAGGAAGACCAAGAACAATAGACTCATACGAGTTATTCAGGCCATGAAAGAAATAGACTCCACATTGCTCCCTGAGATCTTAGAAGTGGCAGCTCTGTGATCTGGGAGACAAGACTGAGTTTGGTGCCGCTGAATGCCCTGGTGGTTAGAAGGTAGTCTAACGTCCATAGGTTGACCCCCAGCTTGTCTGGAAAGAAAATTCTGATGAAGTTTTCACCTGCCCCAGAGTCAATGAGTACCTTTACCATTTAACACCTGTACTAAAAGATGATCTTAGTTGGAAGGACTGGCCTCTCTGTAGGGGAACACTGCGTCAGTACACCCACCTGTATCCCTGCTGTTACTGGTGGGCAGGTCCTTTAAATGGGCAATAAGAGACAAAATGTCTAGGTTTGCCACAGTAGAAGCAGGACCTGGTCTCATGGTGGCACCTTCTCTCCTCAGGGGTGATTCGGGCTCTGGTTCAGGGGAAGGAGTGGCCTCAGCCAAGGAAGCATCATCCTTAAGTTCAAACCTGAGGTGCTTTCTCAGGCTCTGTTGGCATAACCAGGTATCCACCCAAGCAGCTAGGTCCACGAGGCCATCTAAAGTCTCAGGCAGGTCACGAGGAGTGATTTCATCTAATACAGAGTTGTTTAATCTATGAGAAAATGTGTCATACAAGGCACTGATTTTCCAGTCCACAGCTGCAGCCAAGGTATGAAATTCAATCGTATAGTCAGAAACCAGCTGGCTGCCCTGCTTGAGCCCCATTAGTCACCTGGTTGCCTTCTTGTCCTTGGGCAACCTGTAGAAAACCTTTTGCATCTCCTCTGAGAACTCCTTGTAACTCAAACAGCAAGGGGCTCCAGCATCCCAGACCACTGTTCCCACTCCCAAGCTCTTCCAGTCAGAAGTGTGATGACATAGGCGACTCGAGACCTGTCGGAATTAAAAGCAGAGCCCTAGAATTCCATCGATAAGGAACACTGGCATAGTAATGAGTGGAAGGCTCCCCATTGTAAGCCTGCATGGCAGGCAGACGAGGCTCTTGGAGGGGTTGTGGAGCTGGAATGACTGTTGGAGCAATGGGTGAGCTGACTGGCACAGGTGCCGATTGACTAGAGATGGCATTCTGAACACTTTCCGTCTGAGAGGAGAGTTTCTGTAACATGTCTGTGATGGACATCAAAATCTGATGGACAGCCACAGACTACTGCTGGTGATAACCCAGAATAGATCCTTGTTAGGTCAAAGCAGCTCTAACTGTTTCAATGTCTGCTGGTTCCATTTCTCTGGCAGGATTGTTCTGTCACAGTCAAAAGGCAATATGAGTAGACTAGAACCAAAAGCAGACTCATGTGCACTTGGAGAGAAGAAGGCAGGTCTTAACCCAAATACTGGAGGAGTGGAGGGGAGAAGCAGCTGACAGGAGAAATACAGGAATGGGTAATTAGGGGGGAAACGCAGATCAGAGATCAGCTCTCAAATGAGTGCAGAAAAGGACAAAGCATGATAGAATCCAGAAATACAGCCCTGCAACAAGAAAATATCTCTCAGTTCAAAAAACATAGTTCAAAAGTTCAAAGAGCTTCCAAGTAACAAGAAATGCACTCACAGTCCCAAATGAGAGGTAAAGAAATCCACAGAAAGAGCTAAGTTACTCCACAGCATGCAGCAAAGCAACAAAATAATCGAATACATAACCAGGGAGTAAAAAGGTGAAAAACCCATATCCTGAGGCGAAGACAATCCTGTGCCAAATGAATATTGAGTGATATAATATAGAGTTGTGGAGGAGCTGATGAGAGATAGGTGTCCTGGCCGCAGCACAGGGAAGGCCCAGGGAAAAACCAGGGAATGGAGCAAAAGATTGGATCAGGACCTAGATGTACCTGGCTGGCTCGTGACATGCTCTACTTTGTTCAGTGATTCCAATATGACTAACAAAATCCTGGCAAGGCAAAAGAAAAAATGCAATTGATGAGCAGCATATTCTACCATGTGGCATTGCCATGGTATTTTCTTTTAGCTCAAATAACAGCATACTGTACCATCAAACAATCCACACTTTAAAGTTCATCTAGATAAAATGCAAGAACTGCTGACAGAAGCAAATGCATTTTTTCTGCAGGTCCTGAAATTTTTGCATTCAGTGAAATGAAGTCTAGCATTCAGGTGTCTCCTAACTGTTGAATAAATTTCCCAATATTGTAAATGTGCAAAAAATAGTGTTCAAGTGAAGACCACCTAACCTGAGATCAATTCATGATTGAGACCAGAGTGGATTGAGACCAAGACAAGACCAAGACTTTGAGGGGTTGAGATCAAGTCAAGACCAAGGCAGCGCAAGTCTGAATCAAGACCAGAACCAAATGACTGTGTGTGAAAGGGGGGTGGGGGAAGGGGTGATGGCCGTTAAAAGGAAGAAAATTTTCAATTAGCAACGAGTCATGTTAGCAGAAACATTTGAAGCAGGATGTTTTACCTCCAATGACAGTAACAATGTTCACAAATAAATCAGACAATGCACAGGCAATTCAGTGAAATCCCCACAGTTGTGGTCTTGACCAGTCTTGAAATATAATCCTGAGTCCTCTACATCTCAGACCGAGACAAAACCAAGTAAAAATGTGGTTGATTCCAAGACCATCAAAAAGTGATCTTGAGACTGATGTCAAGTTCTACAACATTCACAACTAGTATTGTTCCCTTTGCAATCTACTTTAAACAACAATCCTTGCCTCAGGACTGTGACACAGATACACATGCACTCACCGGCCACTTTATTCGGAACACCCACTTGTTGTTTGATGCAGTTCTCTAATCAGCCAATACCTTGAAAGCAGCACAGTGCATCAAATCATGCAGATGCAGATACAAATCAAGAGCTTTAGTTAATGTTCACAATATTCAAACATCAGAATGGGAAAAATTGTGATCTCAAAGTGTGACTTTCTTTCACTGTGGCATGGGCGTTGGTTTGATCCAGATGGACTGGTTTGAGTATTTCAGAAACTGCTGATCTCCTGGGGTTTTCACACAACAGTCTCGAGAGTTTACACAGAATGGTACGAGAAACAAAATATTGTGTGAACAAGTTCTGTGGGTGGAAACAAACACCTTGTTGATAAGAGAGGGTCAGAGGAAAATGGACAGAGTGGTTTGAGCTTTTTTGCCAGGAAGAAAAAAGTAACTCATATGATCACTCTTTACAACCATGGTGAGCAGAAAAGCATCTCAGCATGCAACAGCAGAAGACCACATTGGGTTCCACTCCTGCAGCCAAGAACAGGAACCTTAGACCCAATACCAAGTTCCTATTAAAGTAGCCAGGAAGTGTATATCCAGTCATGTTTCATATTCAGTCCATCAGCATACAGTACAGTATATCGTGTGTATTTGGATGTCTTTGTCTGCTCGGAAGCAGCCACAGTGACATTTATTCAACCTTATTCAATGTGATAATAAATTGGCACAGAAACACAAATATGCAGTGATGTGTGTCATTAGAAGTGTGATATTTTTTCACCCCTCTGAGCAGAGGGACTTGTTACGGCTGTGTCAGACATCCTCGTGTCTTTCTGTATTAATCTCCCTGTTAGAAAACGTCTTCCAGGTGATGAGTGAATAAAAATTTGGATTATAAAATGTTGTGTTTGTTTGTAATTTGAAAAGTTAACTGATCTTTTTTTTTGTAATGAACTTGAAAATTCAACATGTGGAAAATGTGCCATTCTGAGCTGAGAAGAACAGCAGATGTAAGGTTAAAGTGGAAATAAAATACATACAAAACAGCTGATTTTTGTAAATGTGAAACAGAAAGGTTGCCCAAGACACATTTTTGGTTTTGGGTTTGTTTGTTTTTGATGAAATGATAATACTCATTTTTCTCATTAAATAAATAAAACTGAATGAGATCTAATGAGACAGATGGTGTGTGTGCACTCTGACTGAAACTTTTTCATCAAACTGGTTTATTTACACACAGACGCCATCACTTGGATTATTACATTTATAGCACACACACACACACACACACACACACACACACACACATACATACACATTGATTGCAGTTGTAATATTGTGTAACGGTTCACGAGGTGTGGGTGGAGCACAGAGGACGGCAGGACAGAGATCAGGTTTTCAAAAAGGCTTTATTGCCACACTTTTCAGTGAACAATTATATATGGCTAGACACACACACACACAGTCTGCGTCTAGTCCGGAGATGAGCTCCTCTGCTCTCACTCTCCCTCCTTAAATAGCGCGCATTCACTGGGAAGACACAAAAACACAGGTTAATTGCTGTCAGTTGTAGTGATTCTGCCACTTACCTTCCCTGACTCCGCCCTCCTGTCACAGACCGGCGCTTGACCACGCCCCCACTGCCACATACCCCCACCGCCTGACTCAGGCCAGGCGGCTGTCCGGCCTGAAGCCGACTCCCCCCCCCTCCCCCTTGACGGGAGAGGAAGTCCGTCACGACCATCTGTGCCCCCGGCCTGTGGACCACCTTAAAATTGAAGGGTTGTAGTGCCAGATACCAACGGGTGATCCACGCGTTGGCATCCTTCATGCAGTGGAGCCACTGGAGAGGCGCATGGTCCGAACAGAGGGTGAAAGGGCACCCCAGCAGGTAGTAGCGGAGGGCGAGGACCACCCACTTGATCGCCAGACACTCCTTCTTGATAGTGCTGTAGCGCCCCTCACGCACTGACAGCTTCCTGCTAATGTACAGGATGGGGCGGTCATCCCCCTCCACCTCCTGGGACAAAACCACCCCCAGCCCTCTGTCCGACGCATCGGTCTGCAACATAAAAGGGAGAGAAAAGTCAGGGGAGTGTAATAGTGGCCCCCCACACAGTGCAGCCTTTACCTCAGAGAAAGCCCACTGGCATTGCTGCATCCACTGGACCGGATCTGGTGCCCCCTTTTTAGTGAGATCAGTCAGCGGGCTGGTGACATCCGAATAATTAGGTATAAACCTACGATAGTAGCCAGCCAGCCCCAGGAACTGTCTCATCCCCTTTTTGGTCTTGGGCCTCGGGCAGGCCGCAATTGCTGCTGTCTTGTTAATTTGGGAACGCACCTGCCCATTGCCCAAGTGGAAGCCCAGATACTGTACTTCCACCCAACCCAATCGCACACTTGTTTGGGTTGGCTGTGAGACCCGCTCGCCTCAGCGACTTAAGGATGGCCCTCAGGTGTTGTAAGTGCCGCTGCCAGTCATTACTATAAATGATGATATCATCAAGGTATGCGGCCACATAGGTGGCGTGGGGGCGGAGGACCCTGTCCATCAGCCGCTGAAACGTAGCAGGCACCCCAAACAGCCCAAACGGAAGTGTGATGAATTGGTGCAAGCCGAACAGTGTGGAAAAGGCCGTTTTTTTCCCAGGATAATGGACTCAAGGGGATCTGCCAATAACCCTTTGTTAAATCCAGCGTTGAGTAAAAACGAGCTGTGCCTAGCCGATCGAGCAACTCATCAATACGAGGCATTGGGTACGCATCAAATTTAGACACCGCGTTGACTTTTCTATAGTCCACACAGAACCGGACTGACCCGTCGGCCTTGGGTACCAAGACCACCGGGCTGCTCCAGTCACTGTGGGACTCCTCGACGATGCCCATTTCGAGCATGGCCTCGAGTTCTTCCCGAACCACTTTTTTCTTGTGCTCGGGTAACCTGTAAGAGCAGCTACACACTACCACCCCCGGGGGCATCTCAATGTGGTGCTCTATGAGGTTGGTGCAGCCGGGGAGGGGCGAGAACATGTCCGAAAACTAGGTCTGCAACGGGGCAACCTCCGCGAGTTGGGTCGGAGAGAGGTGGTCTCCACAGGGGACCGGAGAGGTACGCGATGCCAATGTTCCCTTTTGCACCTCTGGCCCCAGCTCCGCCTTCTCCGGAACCACCAACATCAACGCCACGGGGACCTCCTCATTCCAGAGTTTGAGTAGGTTGAGGTGGTAAATCTGTAGCCCCCCGCCCCTATCCGTCTGCCTCACCTCATAGTCAACGTCCCCGACTCGCCGTGTGACCTCAAAGGGTCCTTGCCACTTGGCGACTAATTTGGAGCTCGATGTGAGCAACAGTACGAGTACTTTCTCTCCCTGTGCGAACTCCCTAAGGCGCATACCCTTGTCGTACAGGCGGGCTTGTCGTTCTTGGGCCTGCCGCAAATTCTCCTGAGATAGGTGCGTGAGCGTGTGGAGTTTTGCGCGCAGGTCAATAACGTATTGGATTTCGTTTTTACTTTGTGAAGGTCCCTCCTCCCAATTTTCCCGCAGCACGTCTAGGATGCCGCGCGGCTTACGCCCGTATAACAATTAGAATGGGGAGAACCCCATGGAGGCTTGGGGGACCTCTCACAGTGCAAAGAGAAAGGGTTCGAGCCATCTATCCCAATTACGTGAGTCCTCACTTATGAATTTTTTAATTATGTTCTTGAGGGTGCGGTTGAACCGTTCCACTAAACCGTCTGTGTGTGGGTGAAAAACGCTGGTGCGGATCGGCTTAATACCCAATAACCCATACAGTTCGTTCAGTGTACATGACATAAACGAGGTGCCTTGGTCAGTCAGAATCTCTTTCGGGATTCCAACTCGGGAGATAACGCGGAAGAGTGCCTCCGCAATACTGCATGCTGAGATATTGTGCAGAGGCACTGCTTCCGGGTATCGCGTTGCATAGTCCACTAGAACTAATATAAAGTGGTACCCTCGTGCTGACCGATCTAATGGCCCGATGAGATCCATCCCAATTCTTTCGAACGGGGTCTCGATTAACGGTAGAGGGCACAAAGGCGCTTTTGGAATGGCTGCTGGATTTACTAACTGTCATTCGCGGCACACCGTACACCACCTACGGACATCGCCGCGAATCCCCGGCCAATAGAATTGGGCCATTATTCGGGCTAGTGTTTTATCCTGCCCTAAGTGTCCAGCCTTGGGATTAAAGTGAGCCACCTGGAATACCAATTCCCGGCGGCTCTTCGGAATTAAAAGTTGCATGACTCACTCTTTAGTTTGAGTGTCCTGCGTCACTCGGTATAACCTATCCTTCATAATCGCGAAGTAAGGGAAGGACGGGGTGGCGTTCAGCGGGAGCGTTTGACCATCGATTACTCTCACTTGGTCAAACGCATGCCTCAGAGTCTTGTCTCGTGACTGTTCTAATGGGAAATCCGCGAGGGATTCCCCAATAGAGAGAGGAGGAGCCGGCGGCTCCTCACTCTGAAGCGGAGATGACGTAGACGGCTCTGTGACAGCTGCTCCCGCCAAAGCGACACCAGGACCTCCCTCTGTTAAATGGCAGGACCCACTCCTCACTAAATGTGTCATTAAATCCCGAAATCCCGGCCAATCAGTCCCCAAAATTAAAGAGTGGGTAAGGCGAGGATTAACCGCCGCCTTCACAATGGCTTTTTCCCCTCTGAAAAAAATGTGGACTGACACCAAAGGGTAGCGGTGAACATCCCTGTGCACACACAACACCTTCACCCCCTGTGCTCCCCCCAATGCCTCATTTTGAACCAGGCTTTGGCGAATTGAGGTCTGATTACAACCAGAATCCACCAACGCTGATATGTAGCCCCTTGGATACTCACCGGTATGCAATAAGCTCCGGCCTGATCGAGGGCGGCCTCTGGCACGTCGGGGATCCAAACCACCGCGCCCATTTCCATTGCCGTGCACTGCTGTTGAAGATAGCCCGGCTCCCCGCAGCACCAGCAACCCAGCCCGGGCTTTCCCTCTGCACCTGTGTTCTGGGGCTCACTCACCTGAGGTGGGGGAGAGACAGACACAGAAGGGAGAAACGGGAAGGCACCGCGGGTGCGGCGGGCCGGCTGGGGTGGCGCCGGCCCCCGTCTCCGCGGTGGGGGAATGGGGCAAGGACGGGACACAGAAGGAGGGGGGGAGGGAGAGAGAGAGAAGAGGAGAGAAGAGAAGACGCCATCTGCTGTCCTGCCACCGGAATAGCCATCAAATGATCCTCCGGCAGCTCGACTGCCTGATCCAGTGACGCCGGGCGGTGGCACTGGACCCACTCTGCGGTTCCTGCTGGTAGGCGAGCGATGAATTGTTCCAGCACCATCTGGTCGATGATCCCCTCGGCGTCGCGGTTGTCGGCCCTCAACCACCGCCAGCAGGCGTCCCGGAGCTGCTGGCCAAACGCAAATGGCCAGCCGACTTCCTCCAAGCGCAAAGCACGGAAGCGCTGGCGCTGTTGCTCTGGTGTGCGCCCCACGCGCTGGAGGACGGCCCGGCGGAGGTCCGCGTAGGCCAGCCGGCGGTCGGCGGGGAGGTGTAGCGCGACCAGCTGCGCATCTCCCGTTAGGAGGGGGAGAAGGCGCGCCACGTGCTGCTCCATCGGCCACCCCGAGGCTTCTGCGACTTGTTCGAATAACGTGATGAAAGCCTCGGGGTCGTCCTGCAGACCCATCTTGGTAACGGTGAGGGGGGACGGGCCCGCGGCCGGAGCGTTGGTGGACCCCGCCGACGCGAGAAGGTGCCGGAACACCTCACGGTCTTCCTGCTGGGCCAGCACCAGGGCTTCGATGCATCGCTCCTGTTCCTTCTGGAGGGTGGTGAGCGCCTGGTGCTGGCTTTGCTGGGCCATGGCGAGGGCGTGGACCAGGTCAGTGAACGGGGAAGACTCCATGGGGCTGATCTGCTGGTGCTCCACTCTGGCTCCTGGGTTCCGGCACCACTGTAACGGTTCACGAGGTGTGGGTGGAGCACAGAGGACGGCAGGACAGAGATCAGGTTTTCAAAAAGGCTTTATTGCCACACTTTTCAGTGAACAATTATATATGGCTAGACACACACACACACACACAGTCAGCGTCTAGTCCGGAGATGAGCTCCTCTGCTCTCGCTCTCCCTCCTTAAGTAGGGCGCGGTCACTGGGAAGACACACAAACACAGGTTAATTGCCGTCAGGTGTAGTGATTCTGCCACTTACCTTCCCTGACTCCACCCTCCTGTCACAGGCCGGCGCTTGACCATGCCCCCGCTGCCACATATTGAAATCCAGACATAGGGACAGATGTAATCTTTCAGCTTGATGATTCGTGTTGGTTTTGGATTCATTACAGCATTCTGATTGGCTGAGAGCAGGGGTTAGGGGTCACCACAGCAGATCTGTTCCACTGTAACTCCACAATAATATTTAACACAAAAGAGGAAAATCTTTTCCACAACACATCAGCACAATGGATCTAAAATGTGTTTTATTCACTGATTGCGTTCTTTCCATTTTACATTGTAGTTTGTTTGTTTGTAGATGTGAATTTTCCCAAAGTAGTGGAAGTCAGGGAAGGTGGAATCACTCTGAATTCATAAACTTTCTGAACACGCTGTATATTTCACCCATGAGGCAGGGCACTGAGGATATGTGGTTGAGTAGAGAACCTGGAGGATATAGTGCACTGATAAAACTTCTTTAGCATACATAATTGCACTATTCCGCACTCCCTCATCTTAATAGCTATTAGTTTGTTTATTCTGCTTATCTCATGTTTACCTGCTATACCTCAAGTGCCATTGAATGTTTATTTGCTTCAATATGTGTGTGTGTGTGTGTGTGTGTGTGTGTGTGTGTGTGTGTGTGTGTTATGAGTGTTTAGTCTATGTCTAGTTCTTATCTAGAGTCATTATACTGTTTGTGTGGTTTATTTCAATTATTCTTTTTTTATTTATGAGTGTTTAGTCTGTCGAGTTGTTATCTAGAGTGTTTATACTGTTTGTATAGTTTAAAAAATAGAATAATTGAAATAAACAATACAAACAGTATAAACACTCTAGATAAGAACTCGACAGACTAAACACTCATGAATAAAAAATAGAATAATTGAAATATTTATTGCATTGCCTGTTTGCACCGTGGGTCAGAGAGGACTGTAATTTCATCTGTGCTGTATGTCGAGCATGTATAGCACATTTGACAATAAAGTTGACTTGACTTGATAATGGGAGTTTGGGGACTGCTGTGCTGCAGTTGATGGCATCTTGGAGAATAAAAATATATCTGTGTGTGTAGTTCAGAAATTACACTGATTTAAAAAAAGATTAAATAAATACAGTATTGTACAACAGTCTTAGGCCCATTCAAAGAAATGCTGTAGAGCAAATACTGTATGCTTTAAACAATAATGAAATTCAGTGTTTTTGTATGAAAGTAAGACCATAAAGAGCAGTAAACTGTAATAAATGTAAAAATCAGTGTTTGTATCAGTGATGACACTTTGCTTTAAAAGACAATACATGGTATTCTCAGGTACAATGTGTTCAGTTTTATAAGGAAGTGAGCTGTAAGTTTTGCTGAGCATCTTACAGAACCAGACTCAGTTCTTTTCTTCTGGACTCTTTGACTCACGCTTGCTTCTTGTTTTTGCACAAAACCCAGCAGCCTTCATTTCACTGTCTGAAAAGTGGCTCTTATGGAACATGATGCTTTCTTTATTGACATGCAAACTTTTTTTTCTGTAACATTTAATTCATAATTAAAAACTAATGTTTGGAATCTAAAATGTTTTTGTGCTGACCCAATGATGAAGAAGTCATAAAATAAACATCTATAACAAAGTGAATACTAAAAACAAAGGGTGCATACTGTAAATACTGCATAGTACTGTATATTATATATTATATTGAATTATTTAGAAGATCATGTGTTGTATGGTATATCAGCTTCGTTTTTATGAAGTGATGCACCTTTTACTTCAACATGATAAAAACGTATACAACACCAAGGTTATTATTGTCCTCAAATAGTACAAATTTATATTTTTAAAATTGTAGTTTTGTTCTTTCACATGTACAAATGATTATAAAATAACAACTAGATTTAGACTTTTGCGCTTAATTTTATGTAGCTAAAATAAAAAGAATGAGCAGAATATTAACACACACACACCGGATGTTTAGAGATTACACACATTGTGACGATGCGGTTACAGTAGTTATGATTTTGCTTCACATGATGACCATTTTTTCTTTGTAAAGGTAAATCTAATGCATGTAGGTCGTTGATTTAGAAGAAATTTACACATGAATAAAAATAGTGTTAAAAAAAACACAAAAATCATGGGTTACATTGTACAAGAGAAAGTTGTGTTCCTTGTATTTTTTACAAATTAGAAAATATGTGAATAATTATGTTAATTCAGATTTTAACAAGTTGAATAAATTATGCCAGAACAAACTTTCATTTTTTGTATATTAACAAATATAATGATATAAACATGTTTTAACCATCAGCACATCACCATTAAAATATTTGACTCAATGTGAATAAAGATTAATTCTTGAAGAACCTGACTGAAATATTTTCCCAGATAAAACAGTCCACAGTGCTTTCCTAAACCACCTGTAGAAAAAAGCGTACACGATCGGGTTACAGGTCGAATTTAAATATCCAGTCCAAACCAGCATATCAAACAAGACAGGAGGAATCAAATAACCAATAAAAGGATCAATGACATTGCAGATAAAAAATGGGGTCCAAAGTGAGAGAAACACGCCCATAATCACCGCCAGAGTTTTTGTGGCCTTTTTCTCCTCTTTGCTTATCATCGATTGCACTTTCTTTGTTGAGTCCTGAATGGATTTGGCTTGTTTTTGTGCAACACGGAATATTTTTGTATAAATGCTAAGCATGATGATACCTGGGAAATAAAAAGAGAGCAAAGATGAAACGGTGCTGGAGGCGGCAGTTTGGAACAAAATACAACCACCTTCACAGACAAAGTTTTCGTGATAAAAGTCTTCCATGCCCAGGATGTTGAGACCAAGAAATATTATTCCAAATCCAACTGCGAATGAAACGCTCCAGCAAATGGAAATCATAACCAATGTGACAAAAGGTGTAATTATGGTCTGATACAACAATGGATGACACACAGCATAATATCGATCAACAGATATGAAACACAGGTTTATAATGGATGCGGTGCACAATGTGGTACCAACACTGCTGTGAATTTTACAGAAGAGATTCCCCAAATACCAGCAAGACTCGACAGATCGAATCACGCTCGGAGGCATTAAAAATCCTCCTAACAACAAATCCGTTACAGCCAAAGACAGGACGAGATAATTCGTCGGCATGTGGAGCTGTTTAAAATGAACGATGCTCAGGATGACAAAAAAGTTTCCGAATACCGTCAGAACCACCACCAAGCTGAAAAAGACATAGAGCGGCACTCTGAGGAGGAGCGGGTAAACAACTTTTGGGCAGGAGCTGTTGGAAAATTCGTAGCAAAGTGGAATGATGTCCAACGTCAGAATTTGGCTCGAGTTCATGTCAAAATCCATCTGCTGAGGTGTTTTGCTTCCTGCAAATAAATAACGAACAAGATTTTGGACACAATAAAGGTACAATTTTCATCTATAACAACATTCAGAACACAGTCATCATATCTGTATCTGTAACTCACCATCAATCCTCCCTCACATGGACTGGCCAGTCACTATGTCCTGCTTATAACCTTTATAAAAACACTCACACACCACACTTTTTACCAACACATGTTTTAGTCCCAGTGGCCAGTGAAAACCCAGCCCAGCCCAGTATTCCCAGTCTAATTAGCTGTCATGGCTCATAATGTCCTCATTATTTACTCTACATGGATTAAAAACAAAAAGGCAGGAAATCAGGCCGATATGATGAGCTGGACTTGCTTGTTGCCTCAGGAGGTACATATTTATTGTTTGGTAGCATATTTTCAAGGTCAAGACTTTTTTTATTGTCATTTCAACCATATACAGTTGGTACTTTACACCATTAAAATGAAACAACATTTCTCCAGGACCATGGTGCTTCATTAAATATCTCAGGACTACAAATGCAAAAAAGACAACTAGCACAAACAGACAGTCCAGTGCCAACCAGTACCCATCTCATCTCATTTCATTATCTCTAGCCACTTTATCCTGTTCTACAGGGTCGCAGGCAAGCTGGAGCCTATCCCAGCTGACTACGGGCGAAAGGCGGGGTACACCCTGGACAAGTCGCCAGGTCATAACAGGGCTGACACATAGACACAGACAACCATTCACACTCACATTCACACCTACAGTCAATTTAGAGTCACCAGTTAACCTAACCTGCATGTCTTTGGACTGTGGGGGAAACTGGAGCACCCAGAGGAAACCCACGCGGACACGGGGAGAACATGCAAACTCCGCACAGAAATGCCCTCACCGGCCACGGGGCTCGAACCCGGACCTTCTTGCTGTGAGGCAACAGTGCTAACCACTACACCACCGTGCCGCCCCCAACCAGTACCCGTCACCGATAATCTGCGGAAAATTGTGTGTGAAAAGTGATAGTGTATTATTGTTCAATGTGCAAAGTCTGCAGTGGGAGTGGTGTGTTCAACAGTCCCTGTGCATCAGGCCAGTCCCTCAGCATTGAGGAATCTGATGGCTTGTGGAAAGAAACTTAGAGAGTCTGGCTGTGAAGGCCCAAATTCTTCAGTACCTGTTTCCAGATGGCAGGAGGGTGAAAAGATTGTGTGAATGGTGTGTGGGGGGGGTCAGCCACAATCCTGGTGTTCTCAGTAGTCCCTCTGTAGAATATATTGAGGATGGGGGATGGGAGATGGGTTTTCCTCAGCCTGTGTAGGAAGTAGAGATGTGACTGGGCTTCCTTTGCTATGGAGCTGGTGTTGAGAGACCAAGTGAGGTTTTCTACCAGATTAACACCAAGGAATTTGGTGCACTTGACATTCTCCATGACTGAGCCATCAATGTACAGCAGAGAGTGGTCACGCCGTGTTTTTCTGAAGTCAACAGCCATCTCTTTTGTTTTGTCCTTGTTCTGAGATAGATTGTTGACTCTACACCAGTCGAGTAACCATTGCACCTCCTCTCTTTATGCTGATTCATTGTTCAGTCAGCTGCGCGAAGAGCAGTGGACTGAGCACCCAGCCCTGGTGGGGGGGGGGGGGGGGGGGGGGTCAGTATGGTAGTGCTGGGAATTCTGCTCCCAATCTGGACTGACTGAGGTCTCTCAGTCAGGAAATCCAGGATCCAGTTGCAGAGGGACGTGTTCAGGTCCAATAGGCTCAGCTTTCCAATTAGCTGCTGAAGTGCTGAAGGATAATTGTGTTGAATGTTGAACTGAAGCCTATGAACAGCATTTGAACATATGTGTCCTTCTTGTCCAGGTGGCTAAAGGCCAGATGAAGGGTGGTAGCTATGGGGTCAACTGTTGAGGGTGGTTACGGCAATACACAAACTGCAGGGGGTCTAGTGAGGGAGGCAGCAGGGTCTTTATGTGCATCATGATAAGCGTCTCGAAACACTTCATAATGATGGGTGTGAGTGCAACGGGATGGTAGTTATTGAGGCAGGACACTGAAGACTTCTTTGGCGTGGAGACGATGGTAGTGGTCTTGAAGCACTTTGGAATGAATGCATTGCTCAGTGAGATGTTAAAGATGTCAGTGAGAACATCTGCCAGCTGGTCTGCGCATCCTCCGAGCACTTTAATAGGATGTTGTCTGGTCCAGCAGCCATCCATGGGGTGACTCTGCGTAGTTTTCTCCTCACATCACCTGTGGTAAGACACAGCAGCTAGTCAGTTGGGAGGAGGGATGGGCTTCCTCGCTGCCATGCTGTTCTGCACCTCAAACCATGCGTAGAAGCTGTTCAATGCATCACTGTCACAGGCAGGTGGTGTTGTCCTGTAGTTTGTAATGGCCTGGATGCCCTGCCACGTGTGCTGTGTCGCTGCTGTCCTTTAAGTAGCTGTAAATTCTCTGGGTGTGTGCATGCTTTGCTGCTCTGATGGGCTGAGACAGTTTGGCCCTCACTACTCTTAGGGCCACCCTGTCACCTGCTCTGAAGGCAGCATCTCAGGTCCTAAGTAGTGCACACACCTCTGCAATAATCTTTTGTTGCTCCATCAAAGCCAAAAAGCAATAGGAGTAGACTAGGCCCAAAAGCAGACTCATGTGCACCAGGAAAGAATGAGGTTGGTCTTAATCTGAAAAGTGGAGGAGTGGAGGGGAGAAGCAGCCAATGGGAGAAATACAGGAAAGGGTAATGGAGGGGGGATGGACATTAGAAATCAGCTGTCAAACAAGTGCAAAAAAGGAAAAAGCAGGATAGATTCCAGAAATGCAGCCCAACAATGGGAAAAGAGCTCTCAATTCACAAAGCAAAGTTCAAAATTTCAAAGAGCTTCCCCATTGGAAGAAATGTGCTCACAGTCCTAAACTAGAGGTAAAGAAATCCACAGAAAGAGCTAAGTTACACCACAGCATGCAGCAAAGTAACAAAATAATTTAATACAAAACCAGGGGAAAAAAGGAGAATAACCTTATCCTGAGGCGAAGACAATCCTGCGCCGAATGGATATCCGAGTGGAATAATATAGAGTTGTGGATGAACTGACAAGAGACAGGTGAGCTGGCTGCAGTGCGGCGAACACTCAGAGAAAAACCAGGGAATGGATTTAAAGCTCAGATCAAGACCTAGTTATTCCCAGCTGGTTCGTGACAGTACCCCCCCTTCTACGGCACCTCCGGGCATCCCAGACGGGGCCTCCGGGTTCTTGCGATGGAAGTCCCTGATGAGTGAGGGGTCCAAGATGAAGCGTGCTGGGACCCAACACCTCTCCTCTGGGCTATATCCCTTCCAATCAACCAGGTACTGCAACCCCCCACCTCGCCGACAGGCCTTTAGTACCTACTTGATGGTATAGACCTCACTTCAATTGGTGAACCTGGTGGGGGAGGTTAGAGACCAGGGAGAGGAGCTGGAGACCAGGGGTCTTAGTTGAGAGACAAGGAAGGAAGGGTGAACATGACACATGGACCTAGGTAACCTCAGCCTGACAGTAGTGGAGTTGATAACTTTGAAAATGGGAAAAAGGATGAACAAACCTGGGAGTCAGCTTATGGGAGGGTGTTTGAAAGGGAAGGTTGGCAGTGGATAACGGAACCCTCTGACCAAGGCAGTCCACTGTGGCTGGTGTGCTGCATTGGTCCGCCTTTCTCTTATATAACTGGCTTGAGTGTAGTAGACAGTGCCTGGCTCATGCCCACACCCTGCGACAATGTCAGATGAAGGCCTGGGCTGAAGGGACAGACACTTCCTCCTCTTGCTTGAGAAAGAAAGGTGGCTGGAGCCTGAGACAATGCTGGAATAGGTTCAATCCAGTCAAGGACGATGGGAGGCTATTGTGTGCATACTCAATCCAAGGCAAGGCCTGGGTCCAGGAGGAAGCATTGTCCAAGGACAAGCATCATAGGGTGACCGCTAGGCTCTAGTTGGTACACCCGGACTGACCATTAATCTGAGGGTGGTAACCTAAGGAAAGGCGAGGAGTGGCTCCAATTAGTTTACAGAACTCTTTCCAAAATTTAGCAGAAAACTGAGGACCTCTGTCAGATATGATGTCCAGTGGCAGGCCGTGGATCCTGAAAACATGGTTAATAAGGAGCTCAGCAGTCTCTTTAGCAGATGGCAGCTTGGTGAGGGGGATAAAATGAGCCATTTTAGAGAAACAATCAACAATATTTATGATACAGGTGTTACCCTTGGAACTGGGGAGAGTGGTGATGAAACCCACAGCAATGTGGGACCAGGATTGGGTAGCAGTCTTAATAGTCCAGCCATGGGCTGGTTACCAGTCATGCTTCTGGAACACATGTCGCAGGCTGCCACAAAAGTCTTGACATCCTACCATATCCTAGGCCACCAGAAGCATTGCCTGATAACAAAGAGGGTTCGGGTCACCCCAGGGTGAGAAGCAAGAAGATAACTGTGCCCCCACTGAAACACCTAGGAGTGTACACCAAGGGACACAAACAGAACATTAGGTGGTCCGATACCTGGGCCTGGAGCACTGACCAGAGCTTCCTGGACAACATTCTCGATGTCGAATCAGCCAGCAGCCACAAGGCAGTGGGTAGGAAGGATCGGTTCTGTGATGTCTTGATGAGAGTGAGGTGAAAACTGCCTGGAAAGGGCATCTGGTTTGCCATTCTTAAAGCCCAATCTGAAGGAAAACAGAAAGTTAAAACATGAAAAGCATAAGGATCACCTGGCTTGACGGGAATTAAGTCAATTGGCAGACTTGATGTAGTCAAGGCTTTTATGGTCAGTCCATATGATGAAAGGGGTCTCAGTCCCCTCTAATCAATGTCTCCACCCCTCCAGAGCCAAATTGATGGCCAACAGTTCTCGCTTACCTATGGTATACTGTAGTTGCACTCAGCTGGAGTGAAGTGGTGTGAGAAGAACACACAGGGGTGCATCTTGTCATCTTTAGATGATCTTTGGGACAGGACTGCCCCAACTCCCATGTTGGAGGCATCCACCTCAAGCATGAACTGAGCTGTAGGATCTGGGACAATAATGAGGGAAGCAGTGGAAAACTTGGTTTTGAGGGATGTGAAAGCATTCTCAGTGTGGTTGTTCCAGAGAAAGGGCCGCTTGGAAGATGTGAGTTCTGTAAGGGGGCAGTAATGGAGCTATAATTCCTGATAAACCTTTGATAAAAATTTGCAAACCCCAAGAAGCATTGCAGCTCCCTGCCAGAGGAGGAAGTGGACCAGTCTAAGACTGCCTTAATCTTGTTCGGGTCCAGTTGGACCTTACCTGGGGAGATGATGAAACCCAGAAATGAGATTGTGCACTTATGGAAATCACATTTCTCTGCTTTAGCAACAAGTTGATTTTCTAGTAGCCACTACAGAACCTGTCCAATGTGGGACCGGTGAGCTTCAAGCATGGGAGAATAGATCAAGATGTTGTCAAGGTATACAAAGATGAACTGATTGATGAAATCTCGTAATATGCTGTAAACCAGTGCTTGGAAGACCACTCGTGTGTTAGTGAGGCCGACAGGTAAGACCAAGTATTCGTAGTGGCCAGTGTGCATATCGAAGGCTGTCTTCCACTCGCCCCCCTCCCTAATGCGTACCAGGTGATAGCCTTTGTGGAGATCCAGCTTGGAGAAAAATTGGACACCCTGCAGCTGCTCAAAGGCCATGGACATGAGAGGAAGCAGGTGGTGGTTCTTAATGGTGACCTCATTTTAGCCTTGATAATCAATGCATAGCCTGAGAGACTTGTCCTTCTTGACCACAAAAATTAAACCAGCTCCCACTGGAGATGATGAAGGGTGAATGATGCCTACCACAAGAGACTCTGATATATACTTGTCCATGGTCTCTCTCTGGGGGGGGAATAAATGTGATCCCTGAGGGGGAGGGCTACCAGGAAGCAGGTCAATAGTACAATCATCAGGTTGATGAAGAGGGACAGAGGTGGCCTGGGCCTTACTGAACACTGAAGGTCCTGGTATTCCATGGGGACATTGGAAAGGTCGATGGACTCATCAGGGCTGGAGACTTGGGTGGTGAGGGGAATCTTGGGAGAGGACAGGCAGGTGGCTAAGCACCAGGTGCTCCAAGAGAGGACTGTACCATTGCTCCAATTCAGGTGGGGATTATGCAGACACAACCAAGGAAGACCAAGAACAATAGACTCATACGAGTTATTCAGGGCATGAATGAAATAGACTCCACATTGCTCCCTGAGATCTTAGAAGTGGCAGCTCTGTGATCTGGGAGACAAGACTGAGTTTGGTGCCACTGAATGCCCTGGTGGTTAGAAGGTAGTCTAATGTCCATAGGTTGACCCCCAGCTTGTCTGGAAAGGAAATTCTGATGAAGTTTTCACCTGCCCCAGAGTCAATGAGCACCTTTACCATTTAACACCTGTACTAAAAGATGATCTTAGTCGGAAGGACTGGCCTATCTGCAGGGGAACACTGTGTCAGTACACCCGCCTGCATCCCTGCTGTTACTGGTGGGCAGGTCCTTTTAATGGGCAATAAGAGACAAAATGTCTAGGTTTGCCACAGTAGAAGCAGGACCTGGTCTCATGGTGGCACCTTCTCTCCTCAGGGGTGATTCGGGCTCTGGTTCAGGGGAAGTAGTGGCCTCAGCCAAGGAAGCATCATCCTTAAGTTCAAACCTGAGGTGCTTTCTCAGGCTCTGTTGGCATAACCAGGTATCCACCCAAACAGCTAGGTCCACGAGGCCATCTAAAGTCTCAGGCAGATCACGAGGAGTGATTTCATCTAATGCCGCTTTTCCACTATAAACGCGGCTGAGTCGGGCTGAGCCGTGCCGTGCTGAGTCGGGCTGAGCGGGGCTGTTGGAGTTGCATTTCGACTACAACCGCGCTGAACCGTGCTGGCTGGAAGTGGGTGGACACATTGGGTGGAGTTAGCGAAAGTGGGTGGACGTCAGGTGATGTCGTTAAGCAGCACAAACAGTGACATCAGTGAGCTTTTAAGCGGTAGTCCCACAACCCAGATAGTAAACAATAAACATGGAGGACATGGAGCCGTTAGTGTTGCTGGTCTTGGTGCTGTGGCTTGTTGTCACCGACAATGCGGACAGATACTGGCAAGAGCGTATAGATGAGGCGAGGCGCATAAGGCTTCGTAAATTCTCGTAATTCGTAATTATTCTCCTTCCGGGTTTACGGTGTTTACAGATCCCAGCGCGCTCGCGGGGCGTGTGTGGGCATGTGAGGACACTCCTCCTCACCAATCAGTGCACAGGGGAGTGTCTGCTCATGCCCCCAACCTCACTCGGCTCGCTTTGGCTCGCTTCAGCCCCACTCCAAAACGGTGCGAGTTTTAGGGGCTAAGCAGGGCTGAAGCGAGCTGAATCGTGCTGGTTTTTGGTAGTCGAAACGCGAGCCATGTCGGGCTGAAGTGAGCTGAAGCGAGCTGAAGTGAGCTCAAAAAGGGTAGTGGAAAAGGGCCATGATACAGAGTTGTTTAGTCTATGAGAAATTGTGTTGTACAAGGCACTGGCATTCCAGTCCACAGCTGCAGCCAAGGTATGAAATTCAATAGTATAGTCAGAAACCAGCTGGCTGCCCTGCTTGAGCCCCATTAGTCACCTGGTTGCCTTCTTGTCCTTGGGCAACCTGTAGAAAACCTTTTGCATCTCCTCTGAGAACTCCTTGTAACTCAAACAGCAAGGGGATCCAGCATCCCAGACCACTGTTCACACTCCCAAGCTCTTCCAGTCAGAAGTGTGATGACATAGGCAACTCGAGACCTGTCGGAATTAAAAGCAGAGCCCTAGAATTCCATCGATAAGGAACACTGGCATAGTAATGAGTGGAAGGCTCCCCATTGTAAGGCTGCATGGCAGGCAGACGAGGCTCTTGGAGGGGTTGTGGAGCTGGAATGACTGTTGGAGCAATGGGTGAGCTGACTGGCACAGGTGCCGATTGACTAGAGATGGCATTCTGAACACTTTCCGTCTGAGAGCAGAGTTTCTGTAACATGTCTGTGATGGACATCAAACTCTGATGGACAGCCACAGTCTACTGCTGGTGATAACCCAGAATAGATCCTTGTTTGGTCAAAGCAGCTCTAACTGTTTCAATGTCTGCTGGTTCCATTTCTCTGGCAGGATTGTTCTGTCACAGTCAAAAGGCAATATGAGTAGACTAGAACCAAAAGCAGACTCATGTGCACTTGGAGAGAAGAAGGCAGGTCTTAACCCAAATACTGGAGGAGTGGAGGGGAGAAGCAGCTGACAGGAGAAATACAGGAATGGGTAATTGGGGGGAAACGCAGATCAGAGATCAGCTCTCAAATGAGTGCAGAAAAGGAAAAGGCATGATAGAATCCAGAAATACAGCCCTGCAACAAGAAAATATCTCTCAGTTCAAAAAACATAGTTCAAAAGTTCAAAGAGCTTCCAAGTCAGAAGAAATGCACTCACAGTCCCAAATGAGAGGTAAAGAAATCCACAGAAAGAGCTAAGTTACTCCACAGCATGCAGCAAAGCAACAAAATAATCGAATACATAACCAGGGAGTAAAAAGGTGAAAAACCCATATCCTGAGGCGAAGACAATCCTGTGCCAAATGAATATTGAGTGATATAATATAGAGTTGTGGAGGAGCTGATGAGAGATAGGTGTCCTGGCCGCAGCACAGGAAGGCCCAGGGAAAAACCAGGGAATGGAGCAAAAGATTGGATCAGGACCTAGATGTACCTGGCTGGCTCGTGACATGCTCTAATTTGTCCAGTGATTCCAATATGACTAACAAAATCCTGGCAAGGCAAAAGAAAAAATGCAATTGATGAGCAGCATATTCTACCATGTGGCATTGCCATGGTATTTTCTTTTAGCTCAAATAACAGCATACTGTACCATCAAACAATCCACACTTTAAAGTTCATCTAGATAAAATGCAAGAACTGCTGACATAAGCAAATGCATTTTTTCTGCAGGTCCTGAAATTTTTGCATTCAGTGAAATGAAGTCTAGCATTCAGGTGTCTCCTAACTGTTGAATAAATTTCCCAATATTGTAATGTGGCAGCGGGGGCGTGGTCAAGCGTCGGTCTGTGACAGGAGGGCGGAGTCAGGGAAGGTAAGTGGCAGAATCACATCACCTGAGAGCAATTAACCTGTGTTTGTGTGTCTTCCCAGTGACTGCGCCCTATATCAGGAGGGAGAGCGAGAGCAGAAGGAGCTCATCCCTGGACGAGACGCTGATATATGTGTGTATCTCTATGCGTCCGAGATTGTTAGACTGAAAAGTGGGGCAATAAAAGCCTTGTTTCACCTGATCTCTGTCCTGCCGTCCTCGGTGCTCCACCCACCCACAGGGAAAATACCACAGTGGTGCCGAAACCCGGGATCATGGAGCACCAAACCAGCAGCCCCATGGAATCCTCCCCATTCGCCAATCTGGTCCACGCCCTTGCCACGGCTCAGCAAAGCCAGCACCAGGCGCTCGTCACGCTCCGAAAGGAGCAGGAGCGGCGCTTCGAAGCCCTGGTGCTGGCCCAGCAGGAAGATCACGAGGCGTTCCGGCATCTCCTCGCGTCGGCGGGGTCCACCAGCGCTCCAGCCGCAGGCCTGTCTCCCCTCATTGTTACCAAGATGGGCCCACAGGACGACCCCGAGGCGTTCATCACGTTGTTTGAACAGGTCGCCGAAGCCTCGGGGTGGCCGATGGAGCAGCGCGCGGCGCGCCTCCTCCCCCTGCTCACAGGAGAGACACAGCTGGCCGCGCTACAGCTCCAAGCCGACTGCCGGCTGGCCTACGCTGACCTCCGCCGGGCCGTCCTCCAGCGCGTGGGGCACACACCGGAGCAACAACGCCAGCGCTTCCGCGCGCTGCGACTGGAGGATGTCGGCTGGCTGTTCGCGTTCGGCCAGCAGCTCCGGGACGCCTGCTGGAGGTGGCTGAGGGCGAACAATTGCGATGCCGAGGGAGTCGTCGACCAGGTGGTACTGGAACAGTTCAGCGGCCGCTTACCAGCCGGAACCGTGGAGTGGGTCCAGTGCCACCGCCCGGCGTCGCTGGATCAGGCAGTCGAGCTGGCGGAGGATCATCTGGCGGCTGTCCCGGCGGCAGGACAGCAGATGGCGTCGTCTCTTCTCTCCTCATCTCTCTCTCTCTCCCCCTCTCCTTCTGTGTCCCGTCCTCGCCCCATTCCCTCACCGCGGAGGCGGGGGCCGGCACCACCCCAGACGGCCCGCCGCACCCGCGGTGCCCTCCCGTTTCTCCCTTCTGTGTCTGTCTCTCCCCCACCTCAGGTGAGTGAGCCCCAGATCACCGGTGCAGAGGGAAAGCCCGGGCCGGTTTGCTGGCGCTGCGGGGACCCGGGCCACCTTCAACAGCAGTGCACGGCAATGGAAGTGGGCGCGGTGGTTCGGATCCCCGATGCGCCAGAGGCCGCCCTCGATCGGGCCGGAGCATATCGCATACCGGTGAGTATCCAAGGGGCTACATATCAGGCGTTGGTGGATTCTGGTTGTAATCAGACCTCAATTCGCCAAAGCCTGGTTCAAAACGAGGCATTGGGGGGAGCACAAGGGGTGAAGGTGTTATGTGTGCACGGGGATGTTCACAGCCACCCTTTGGTGTCGGTCCACATTATTTTCAGAGGGGAAAAATTTATAGTGAAGGCGGCGGTTCATCCTCGCATTACCCACTCGTTAATTTTGGGGACTGATTGGCTGGGATTTCGGGGTTTAATGACACGCCTAGTCGAGAGTGGGTCCTGCCATTTGACAGGGGGAGGTCCCGGTGTCACTTTGGCGGGAGCAGCTGTCACAGAGCCATCTACGTCATCTCCGCGTCAGAGTGAGGAGCCTCCGGCTCCTCCTCTCTCTATTGGGGAATCCCTCGCGGATTTCCCATAAGAGCAGTCGTGAGACGAGACTCTGCGGCATGCGTTTGACCGAGTGAGAGTAATCGATGGTCAAACGCTCCCGCCGAACACCACCCCGTCCTTCCCCTACTTCGCGATTATGAAGGATAGATTATACCGAGTGACGCAGGACACTCAAACTAAAGAGCAAGTCATGCAGCTTTTAATTCCGAAAAGCCGCTGGGAATTGGTATTCCAGGCGGCTCACTTTAATCCCATGGCTGGACACTTGGGGCAGGATAAAACACTAGCCCAAATAATGGCCCGATTCTATTGGCCGGGGATTCGCGGTGATGTCCGTAGGTGGTGTACGGCATGCCGCGAGTGCCAGTTAGTAAACCCAGCGGCCATTCCAAAAGCGCCTTTGCGCCCTCTACCGTTAATCGAGACCCCGTTTGAGAGAATTGGGATGGATCTCGTCGGGCCATTAGATCGGTCAGCACGAGGGTACCGCTTTATATTAGTTCTGGTGGACTATGCAACGCGATACCCGGAAGCCGTGCCACTGCGCAATATCTCAGCACGCAGTATTGCAGAGGCGCTCTTCCGCGTCATCTCCCGAGTTGGAATCCCGAAAGAGATTCTGACTGATCAAGGCACTACGTTTATGTCACGAACACTGCGCGAACTGTATGGGTTATTGGGGATTAAGCCGATCCGCACCAGCGTGTATCACCCACAAACGGATGCTTTAGTAGAACGATTCAACCGCACCCTCAAAAATATTATTAAGAAATTCGTAAGTGAGGACGCATGTAATTGGGATAAGTGGCTCGAACCCTTGCTGTTCTCAGTGCGAGAGGTCCCCCAAGCCTCCACGGGGTTCTCCCTGTTCGAATTATTATATGGGCGTAAGCCGCGCGGCATCCTGGACGTGCTGCGGGAAAATTGGGAGGAGGGACCTTCACAAAGTAAGAATGAAATTCAGTACGTTATGGACCTGCGCGCAAAACTCCACATGCTCACCCACCTAACTCAGGAGAATTTGCGGCAGGCCCAGGAACGGCAAGCCCGCCTGTACAACAAGGGTACGCGCCTTAGAGAGTTCACTCCAGGAGATAAGGTACTCGTACTGTTGCCCACGTCGAGCTCCAAATTGATCGCCAAGTGGCAAGGACCCTTTGAGGTCACACGGCGAGTCGGGGATGTCGACTATGAGGTGAAGCGAATGGACAGGGGTGGGGCGCTACAGATTTACCACCTCAACCTGCTTAAACTCTGGAACGAGGAGGTCCCCGTGGCGTTGGTGTCGGTAGTTCCGGAGAAGGCGGAGCTGGGGCCGGAGGTTCAAAAAGGGATATTGGCATCACGTACCTCTCCGGTCCCCTGTGGAGACCACCTCTCCCCGACCCAACTCACGGAGGTCGCCCAGTTGCAGACCGAGTTTTCGGATGTGTTCTCGCCCCTGCCCGGTCGCACTAACCTCATAGAGCACCACATAGAGACGCCCCCGGGGGTGGTAGTGCGTAGCCGCCCTTACAGGCTACCCGAACACAAAAAAAAGGTGGTTCAGGAAGAACTTCAGACCATGCTCGAAATGGGCATCGTCGAGGAGTCCTACAGTGACTGGAGCAGCCCGGTGGTCTTGGTACCCAAAGCCGACGGGTCGGTCCGGTTCTGTGTGGACTATAGAAAAGTCAACGCGGTGTCTAAATTCGACGCGTACCCAATGCCTCGTATTGATGAGTTGCTCGATCGACTCGGCACTGCTCGCTTTTATTCGACACTGGATTTGACGAAGGGATATTGGCAGATCCCCTTGACTCCACTATCCCGAGAAAAAATGGCCTTTTCCACACCATTTGGTTTACACCAATTCGTCACCCTTCCGTTTGGGCTGTTTGGGGCGCCCGCGACGTTTCAGCGGCTGATGGACAGAGTCCTCCGCCCTCACGCCACGTATGCGGCAGCATATTTAGATGACATAATCATCTATAGCAATGACTGGCAGCGGCATCTCGAACATCTGAGGGCCGTCCTTAGGTCGCTGAGGCGAGCGGGGCTCACAGCCAACCCAAAGAAATATGCGATTGGGCGGGTGGAAGTACGGTATCTGGGCTTCCACTTGGGCAACGGGCAGGTGCGTCCCCAAATTAATAAGACGGCAGCAATTACGGCCTGCCCGAGGCCCAAGACCAAAAAGGGGGTGAGACAGTTCCTGGGGCTGGCTGGCTATTATCGCAGGTTTATACCTAATTATTCAGACGTCACCAGCCCGCTGACTGATCTCACTAAAAAGGGGGCACCAGATCTGGTCCAGTGGATGGAGCAGTGCCAGCGGGCTTTCTCAGAGGTAAAGGCTGCACTGTGTGGGGGGCCACTTCTACACTCCCCTGACTTTTCTCTCCCTTTTATGTTGCAGACCGATGCATCGGACAGAGGGCTGGGGGCGGTTTTGTCCCAGGAGGTGGAGGGGGAGGACCGCCCTGTCCTGTATATCAGCAGGAAGCTGTCGGTGCGTGAGAGGCGCTACAGCACCATAGAGAGTGTCTGGCCATCAAGTGGGCGGTTCTCGCCCTCCGGTACTACCTGCTGGGGTGCCCTTTCACCCTCTGTTCGGACCACGTGCCCCTCCAGTGGCTCCACCACATGAAAGATGCCAATGCACAGATCACCCGTTGGTATCTGGCGCTCCAACCCTTTAATTTCAAGGTGGTCCACAGGCCGGGGGCGCAGATGGTCGTGGCGGACTTCCTCTCCCGTCAAGGGGGGGGGAGTCGGCTGCAGGCTGGACGGCCGCCCGGCCTGAGTCGGGCGGTGGGGGTATGTGGCAGCGGGGGCATGGTCAAGCGCCGGTCTGTGACAGGAGGGCGGAGTCAGGGAAGGTAAGTGGCAGAATCACATCACCTGAGAGCAATTAACCTGTGTTTGTGTGTCTTCCCAGTGACTGCGCCCTATATCAGGAGGGAAGGCGAGAGCAGAAGGAGCTCATCCCTGGACGAGACACTGATATATGTGTGTATCTCTATGCGTCCGAGATTGTTAGACTGAAAAGTGTGGCAATAAAAGCCTTGTTTCACCTGATCTCTGTCCTGCCGTCCTCTGTGCTCGACCCACCCACAGGGAAAATACCGCATGTAAATGTGCAAAAAATAGTGTTCAAGTGAAGACCACCTAACCTGAGATCAATTCATGATTGAGACCAGAGTGGATTGAGACCAAGACAAGACCAAGACTTTGAGGGGTTGAGATCAAGTCAAGACCAAGGCAGCGCAAGACTGAATCAAGACCAGAACCAAATGACTGTGTGTGAAAGGGGGGTGGGGGAAGAGGTGATGGCCGTTAAAAGGAAGAAAATTTTCAATTAGCAACGAGTCATGTTAGCAGAAACATTTGAAGCAGGATGTTTTACCTCCAATGACAGTAACAATGTTCACAAATAAATCAGACAATGCACAGGCAATTCAGTGAAATCCCCACAGTTGTGGTCTTGACCAGTCTTGAAATATAATCCTGAGTCCTCTACGTCCCAGACCGAGACAAAACCAAGTAAAAATGTGGTTGATTCCAAGACCATCAAAAAGTGATCTTGAGACTGATCTCAAGTTCTACAACATTCACAACTAGTATTGTTCTCTTTGCAATCTACTTTAAACAACAATCCTTGCCTCAGGAGTGTGACACAGATACACATGCACTCACCGGCCACTTTATTCGGAACACCCAGTTGTTGTTTGATGCAGTTCTCTAATCAGCCAATCCCTTGAAAGCAGCACAGTGCATCAAATCATGCAGATGCAGATACAAATCAAGAGCTTCAGTTAATGTTCACAATATTCAAACATCAGAATGGGAAAAATTGTGATCTCAAAGTGTGACTTTCTTTCACTGTGGCATGGGCGTTGGTTTGATCCAGATGGACTGGTTTGAGTATTTCAGAAACTGCTGATCTCCTGGGGTTTTCACACAACAGTCTCGAGAGTTTACACAGAATGGTACGAGAAACAAAATATTGTGTGAACAAGTTCTGTGGGTGGAAACAAACACCTTGTTGATAAGAGAGGGTCAGAGGAAAATGGACAGATTGGTTTGAGCTTTTTTGCCAGGAAGAAAAAATTAACTCATATGATCACTCTTTACAACCATGGTGAGCAGAAAAGCATCTCAGCATGCAACAGCAGAAGAACACATTGGGTTCCACTCCTGCAGCCAAGAACAGGAACCTTAGACCCAACACCAAGTTCCTTTTAAAGTGGCCAGGAAGTGTATATCCAGTCATGTTTCATATTCAGTCCATCAGCATACAGTACAGTATATTGTGTGTATTTGAATGTCTTTGTCTGCTCGGAAGCAGCCACAGTGGCATTTATTCAACCGTATTCAATGTGATAATAAATTGGCACAGAAACACAAATATGCAGTGATGTGTGTCATTAGAAGTGTGATATTTTTTCACCCCTCTGAGCAGAGGGACTTGTTACGGCTGTGTCAGACATCCTCGTGTCTTTCTGTATTAATCTCCCTGTTAGAAAACGTCTTACAGGTGATGAGTGAATAAAAATTTGGATTATAAAATGTTCTGTTTGTTTGTAATTTGAAAAGTTAACTGATCTTTTTTTTGTAATGAACTTGAAAATTCAACATGTGGAAAATGTGCCATTCTGAGCTGAGAAGAACAGCAGATGTAAGGTTAAAGTGGAAATAAAATTCATACAAAACAGCTGATTTTTGGAAATGTGAAACAGAAAGGTTCCCCAAGACACATTTTTGGTTTTGGGTTTGTTTGTTTTTGATGAAATGATAATACTCATTTTTCTCATTAAATAAATAAAACTGAATGAGATCTAATGAGACAGATGCTGTGTGTGCACTCTGACTGAAACTTTTTCATCAAACTGGTTTATTTACACACAGACGCCATCACTTGGATTATTACATTTATAGCACACACACAGACACACACACACACACACACACACACACACACACACACACATACATACACATTGATTGCAGTCGTAATATTGTGGAACAGTTCACGAGGTGTGGGTGGAGCACAGAGGACGGCAGGACAGAGATCAGGTTTTCAAAAAGGCTTTATTGCCACACTTTTCAGTGAACAATTATATATGGCTAGACACACACACACACAGTCTGCGTCTAGTCCGGAGATGAGCTCCTCTGCTCTCACTCTCCCTCCTTAAATAGTGCGCGTTCACTGGGAAGACACAAAAACACAGGTTAATTGCTGTCAGGTGTAGTGATTCTGCCACTTACCTTCCCTGACTCCGCGCTCCTGTCACAGACCGGCGCTTGACCACGCCCCCGCTGCCACATACCCCCACCGCCCGACTCAGGCCGGGCGGCCGTCTGGCCTGAAGCCGACTCCCCCCCCCCCCCCCCCGACGGGAGAGGAAGTCCGCCATGACCATCTGCGCCCCCGGCCTGTGGACCACCTTAAAATTGAAGGGTTGTAGTGCCAGATACCAACGGGTGATCCGTGCGTTGGCATCCTTCATGCAGTGGAGCCACTGGAGGGGCGCGTGGTCCGAACAGAGGGTGAAAGGGCACCCCAGCAGGTAGTAGCGGAGGGCGAGGACCGCCCACTTGATCGCCAGACACTCCTTCTTGATAGTGCTGTAGCGCCCCTCACGCACTGACAGCTTCCTGCTCATGTACAGGACGGGGCGGTCCTCCCCCTCCACCTCCTGGGACAAAACCACCCCCAGCCCTCTGTCCGATGCATCAGTCTGCAACATAAAAGGGAGAGAAAAGTCAGGGGAGTGTAATAGTGGCCCCCCACACAGTGCAGCCTTTACCTCAGAGAAAGCCCGCTGGCATTGCTGCGTCCACTGGACCGGATCTGGTGCCCCCTTTTTAGTGAGATCAGTCAGCGGGCTGGTGACGTCCGAATAATTAGGTATAAACCTACGATAGTAGCCAGCCAGCCCCAGGAACTGTCTCACCCCCTTTTTGGTCTTGGGCCTCGGGCAGGCCGCAATTGCTGCTGTCTTGTTAATTTGGGAACGCACCTGCCCGTTGCCCAAGTGGAAGCCCAGATACTGTACTTCCACCTAACCCAATCGCACACTTGTTTGGGTTGGCTGTGAGACCCGCTCGCCTCAGCGACTTAAGGACGGCCCTCAGGTGTTGTAAGTGCCGCTGCCAGTCATTAGTATAAATGATGATATCATCAAGGTATGCGGCCGCATAGGTGGCGTGGGGGCGGAGGACCCTGTCCATCAGCCACTGAAACGTAGCAGGCACCCCAAACAGCCCAAACGGAAGTGTGATGAATTGCTGCAAGCCGAACAGTGTGGAAAAGGCCGTTTTTTTCCCAGGATAATGGAGTCAAGGGGATCTGCCAATAACCCTTTGTTAAATCCAGTGTCGAGTAAAAGCAAGCCGTGCCTAGCCGATCGAGCAACTCATCAATACGAGGCATTGGGTACGCATCAAATTTAGACACCGCGTTGACTTTTCTATAGTCCACACAGAACCGGACTGACCCGTCGGCCTTGGGTACCAAGACCACCGGGCTGCTCCAGTCACTGTGGGACTCCTCGACGATGCCCATTTCGAGCATGGCCTCGAGTTCTTCCCGAACCACTTTTTTCTTGTGCTCGGGTAACCTGTAAGGGCAGCTACGCACTACCACCCCCGGGGGCATCTCAATGTGGTGCTCTATGAGGTTGGTGTGGCCGGGCAGGGGCGAGAACACGTCTGAAAACTCGGTCTGCAACTGGGCAACCTCCGCGAGTTGGGTCGGAGAGAGGTGGTCTCCACAGGGGACCGGAGAGGTACGCGATGCCAATGTTCCCTTTTGCACCTCCGGCCCCAGCTCCGCCTTCTCCGGAACCACCAACACCAACACCATGGGGACCTCCTCGTTCCAGAGTTTGAGTAGGTTGAGGTGGTAAATCTGTAGCGCTCCGCCCCTATCCGTCTGCCTCACCTCATAGTCAACGTCCCCGACTCGCCGTGTGACCTCAAAGGGTCCTTACCACTTGGCGACTAATTTGGAGCTCGACGTGGGCAACAGTACGAGTACTTTCTCTCCCTGTGCGAACTCCCTAAGGCGCGTACCCTTGTCGTACAGGTGGGCTTGTCGTTCTTGGGCCTGCCGCAAATTCTCCTGAGTTAGGTGCGTGAGCGTGTGGAGTTTTGTGCGCAGGTCAATAACGTATTGGATTTCGTTTTTACTTTGTGAAGGTCCCTCCTCCCAGTTTTCCCGCAGCACGTCTAGGATGCTGCGCGGCTTACGCCCATATAACAATTCGAACGGGGAGAACCCCGTGGAGGCTTGGGGGACCTCTCGCACTGCAAAGAGCAAGGGTTCGAGCCATCTATCCCAATTACGTGCGTCCTCACTTATGAATTTTTTAATTATGTTCTTGAGGGTGCGGTTGAACTGTTCCACTAAACCGTCCGTGTGTGGGTGATACACGCTGGTGCGGATCGACTTAATACCCAATAACCCATACAGTTCATTCAGTGTACATGACATAAACGAGGTGCCTTGGTCAGTCAGAATCTCTTTCGGGATTCCAACTCGGGAGATAACGCGGAAGAGTGCCTCCGCAATACTGCATGATGAGATATTGTGCAGAGGCACTGCTTCCGGGTATCGCGTTGCATAGTCCACTAGAACTAATATAAAGCGGTACCCTCGTGCTGACCGATCTAATGGCCCGATGAGATCCATCCCAATTCTTTCGAACGGGGTCTCGATTAACGGTAGAGGGTGCAAAGGCGCTTTTGGAATGGCCGCTGGATTTACTAACTGTCATTCGCGGCACACCGTACACCACCTACGGACATCACCGCGAATCCCTGGCCAATAGAATTGGGCCATTATTCGGGCTAGTGTTTTATCCTGCCCTAAGTGTCCAGCCATGGGATTAAAGTGAGCCACCTGGAATACCAATTCCCGGCGGCTCTTCGGAATTAAAAGTTGCATGACTCGCTCTTTAGTTTGAGTGTCCTGCGTCACTCGGTATAACCTATCCTTCATAATCACGAAGTAAGGGAAGGACAGGGTGGCGTTCGGCGGGAACGTTTGACCATCGATTACTCTCACTTGGTCAAACGCATGCCTCAGAGTCTCGTCTCGCGACTGTTCTAATGGGAAATCTGCGAGGGATTCCCCAATAGAGAGAGGAGGAGCCGGTGGCTCCTCACTCTGAAGCGGAGATGACGTAGATGGCTCTGTGACAGCTGCTCCTGCCAAAGCGACACCGGGACCTCCCCCTGTTAAATGGCAGGACCCACTCCTCACTAAATGTGTCATTAAATCCCGAAATCCCCGCCAATCAGTCCCCAAAATTAAAGAGTGGGTAAGGCGTGGATTAACCGCTGCCTTCACTATGGCTTTTTCCCCTCTGAAAAAAATGTGGACTGACACCAAAGGGTAGCGGTGAACATCCCTGTGCACACACAACACCTTCACCCCCTGTGCTCCCCCCAATGCCTCGTTTTGAACCAGGCTTTGGCGAATTGAGGTCTGATTACAACCAGAATCCACCAACGCTGATATGTAGCCCCTTTGGATACTCACCGGTATGCGATAAGCTCCGGCCCGATCGAGGGCGGCCTCTGGTGCGTCGGGGATCCAAACCACCGCGCCCACTTCCATTGCCGTGCACTGCTGTTGAAGATGGCCCGGCTCCCCGCAGCACCAGCAACCCGGCCCGGGCTTTCCCTCTGCACCTGTGTTCTGGGGCTCACTCACCTGAGGTGGGGGAGAGACAGACACAGAAGGGAGAAACGGGAGGGCACCGCGGGTGCGGCAGGCCGGCTGGGGTGGCGCCGGCCTCCGTCTCCGCAGTGGGGGAATGGGGCGAGGACGGGACACAGAAGGAGGGGGAGAGAGAGAAGAGGAGAGATGAGAAGACACCATCTGCTGTCCTGCCACCGGAATAGCCACCAAATGATCCTCCGCCAGCTCGACTGCCTGATCCAGCGACGCCGGGCGGTGGCACTGGACCCACTCTGCGGTTCCTGCTGGTAGGCGAGCGATGAATTGTTCCAGCACCATCTGGTCGATGATCCCCTCGGCGTCGCGGTTGTCGGCCCTCAACCACCGCCAGCAGGCGTCCCGGAGCTGCTGGCCAAACGCAAATGGCCAGCCGACTTCCTCCAAGCGCAAAGCACAGAAGCGCTGGCGCTGTTGCTCTGGTGTGCACCCCACGCGCTGGAGGACGGCCCGGCGGAGGTCTGCGTAGGCCAGCCGGCGGTCGGCGGGGAGGTGTAGTGCGGCCAGCTGCGCCTCTCCCGTTAGGAGGGGGAGAAGGCGTGCCACGCTCTGCTCCATCGGCCACCCCGAGGCTTCTGCGACTTGTTCGAATAACGTGATGAAAGCCTCGGGGTCGTCCTGCGGACCCATCTTGGTAACGGTGAGGGGAGACGGGCCCGCGGCCAGAGCGTTGGTGGACCCCACCGACGCGAGAAGGTGCCGGAACACCTCGCGGTCTTCCTGCTGGGCCAGCACCAGGGCTTCGAAGCGTCGCTCCTGTTCCTTCTGGAGGGTGGTGAGCGCCTGGTTCTGGCTTTGCTGGGCCATGGCGAGGGCGTGGACCAGGTCGGCGAATGGGGAGGACTCCATGGGCCTGATCTGCTGGTGCTCCACTCTGGCTCCCGGGTTCCGGCACCACTGTAACGGTTCACGAGGTGTGGGTGGAGCACAGAGGACGGCAGGACAGAGATCAGGTTTTCAAAAAGGCTTTATTGCCACACTTTTCAGTGAACAATTATATATGGCTAGACACACACAGACACACACAGCCTGCGTCTAGTCCGGAGATGAGCTCCGCTGCTCTCGCTCTCCCTCCTTAAGTAGGGCGCGGTCACTGGGAAGACACACAAACACAGGTTAATTGCCGTCAGGTGTAGTGATTCTGCCACTTACCTTCCCTGACTCCACCCTCCTGTCACAGACCGGCACTTGACCATGCCCCCGCTGCCACATATTGAAATCCAGACATAGGGACAGATGTAATCTTTCAGCTTGATGATTCGTGTTGGTTTTGGATTCATTACAGCATTCTGATTGGCTGAGAGCAGGGGTTAGGGGTCTCCACAGCAGATCTGTTCCACTGTAACTCCACAATAATATTTAACACAAAAGAGGAAAATCTTTTCCACAACACATCAGCACAATGGATGTAAAATGTGTTTTATTCACTGATTGCTTTCTTTCCATTTTACATTGTAGTTTGTTTGTTTGTAGATGTGAATTTTCCCAAAGTAGTGGAAGTCAGGGAAGGTGGAATCACTCTGAATGATAAACTTTCTGAACACGCTGTATATTTCACCCATGAGTCATGTCACTGAGGATATGTGGTTGAGTAGAGAACCTGGAGGATATAGTGCACTGATAAAACTTCTTTAGCATACATAATTGCACTATTCCGCACTACCTCATCTTAATAGCTATTAGTTTGTTTATTCTGCTTATCTCATGTTTACCTGCTATACCTCAAGTGCCCTTGAATGTTTATTTGCTTCAATATGCATGTGTGTGTGTGTGGGTGGGTGTTATATGAGTGTTTAGTCTATGTCTAGTTCTTATCTAGAGTCGTTATACTGTTTGTGTGGTTTATTTTAATTATTCTATTTTTATTTATGAGTGTTTAGTCTGTCGAGTTCTTATCTAGAGTGTTTATACTGTTTGTATTGTTTATTTCAATTATTCTATTTTTTATTTATTGCATTGCCTGTTTGCACCGTGGGTCAGAGAGGACTGTAATTTCATCTGTGCTGTATGTCGAACATGTATAGCACATTTGACAATAAAGTTGACTTGACTTGACTTGATAATGGGAGTTTGGGGACTGCTGTGCTGCAGTTGATGGCATCTTGGAGAATAAAAATATATCTGTGTGTGTAGTTCAGAAATTACACTGATTTAGAAAAAGATTAAATAAATACAGTATTGTACAACAGTCTTAGGCCCATTCAAAGAAATGCTGTAGAGCAAATACTGTATGCTTTAAACAATAATGAAATTCAATGTTTTTGTATGAAAGTAAGACCATAAAGAGCAGTAAACTGTAATAAATGTAAAAATCAGTGTTTGTATCAGTGATGACACTTTGCTTTAAAAGACAATACATGGTATTCTCAGGTACAATGTGTTCAGTTTTATAAGGAAGTGAGCTGTAAGTTTTGCTGAGCATCTTACAGAACCAGACTCAGTTCTTTTCTTCTGGACTCTTTGACTCACGCTTGCTTCTTGTTTTTGCACAAAACCCAGCAGCCTTCATTTCACTGTCTGAAAAGTGTCTCTTATGGAACATGATGCTTTCTTTACTGACATGCAAACTTTTTTTTCTGTAACATTTAATTCATAATTAAAAACTAATGTTTGGAATCTAAAATGTTTTTGTGCTGACCCAATGATGAAGAAGTCATAAAATAAACATCTATAACAAAGTGAATACTAAAAATGCAGTGTACCTACTGTAAATACTGCACAGTACTGTATATTATATATTAATATTGAATTCTTTATAAGATCATGTGTTGTATGGTATATCAGCTTCGTTTTTATAAAGTGATGCACCTTTTACTTCAACATGATAAAAACATATACAACACCAAGGTTATTATTGTCCTCAAATAGTACAACTTTATATTTTTAAAATTTTAGTTTTGTTCTTTCACATGTACAAATGGTTATAAAATAACAACTAGATTTAGACTTTTGTGCTTAATTTTATGTAGCTAAAATAAAAAGAATGAGCAGAATATTAACACACACACACCGGATGTTTAGAGATTACACACATTGTGACGATGCGGTTACAGTAGTTATGATTTTGCTTCAAATGATGACCATTTTTTCTTTGTAAAGATAAATCTAATGCATGCAGGTCGTTGATTTAGAAGAAATTTACACATGAATAAAAATAGTGTTAAAAAAAAACACAAAAATCATGGGTTACATTGTACAAGAGAAAGTTGTGTTCCTTGTATTTTTTACAAATTAGAAAATATGTGAATAATTATGTTAATTCAGATTTTAACAAGTTGAATAAATTATGCCAGAACAAACTTTCATTTTTTGTATATTAACAAATATAATGATATAAACATGTTTTAACCATCAGCACATCACCATTAAAATATTTGACTCAATGTGAATAAAGATTAATTCTTGAAGAACCTGACTGAAATATTTTCCCAGATAAAACAGTCCACAGTGCTTTCCTAAACCACCTGTAGAAAAAAGCGTACACGATCGGGTTACAGGTCGAATTTAAATATCCAGTCCAAACCAGCATATCAAACAAGACAGGAGGAATCAAATAACCAATAAAAGGATCAATGACATTGCAGATAAAAAATGGGGTCCAAAGTGAGAGAAACACGCCCATAATCACCGCCAGAGTTTTTGTCGCCTTTTTCTCCTCTTTGCTTATCATCGATTGCACTTTCTTTGTTGAGTCCTGAATGGATTTGGCTTGTTTTTGTGCAACACGAAATATTTTCATATAAATGCTAAGCATGATGATACCTGGGAAATAAAAAGAGAGCAAAGATGAAACGGTGCTGGAGGCGGCACTTTGGAACAAAATACAACCACCTTCACAGGCAACGTTTTCGTAAAAAAAGTCTTCCATGCCCAGGATGTTGAGACCAAGAAATATTATTCCAAATCCAACTGCGAATGAAACGCTCCAGCAAATGGAAATCATAACCAATGTGACAAAAGGTGTAATTATGGTCTGATACAACAATGGATGGCACACAGCATAATATCGATCAACAGATATGAAACACAGGTTTATAATGGATGCGGTGCACAATGTGATATCAACACTGCTGTGAATTTTACAGAAGAGATTCCCCAAATACCAGCAAGACTCGACAGATCGAATCACGCTCGGAGGCATTACAAATCCTCCTAACAACAAATCCGTTACAGCCAAAGACAGGACAAGATAATTCGTCGGCATGTGGAGCTGTTTAAAATGAACAATGCTCAGGATGACAAAAAAGTTTCCGAATACCGTCAGAACCACCACCAAGCTGAAAAAGACATAGAGCGGCACTCTGAGGAGGAGCGGGTAAACAACTTTTGGGCAGGAGCTGTTGGAAAATTCATAGCAAAGTGGAATGATGTCCAACGTCAGAATTTGGCTCGAGTTCATGTCAAAATCCATCTGCTGAGATGTTTTGCTTCCTGGAAATAAATAATGAACAAGATATTGAACGCAATAAAGGTAAAATGTTCATCTATAACAACATTCAGAACACAGTCATCATATCTGTATCTGTAACTCACCATCAATCCTCCCTCACGTGGACTGACCAGTCACTATGTCCTGCTTATAACCTTTATAAAAACACTCACACACCACTCTTTTTACCAACATATGTTTTAGTCCCAGTGGCCAGTGAAAACCCAGACCAGGCCAGTATTCCCAGTCTAATTAGCTGTCATGGCTCATAATGTCCTCATTATTTACTCTCCATGGATTAAACACAAAAAGGCAGGAAATCAGGCCGATATGATGAGCTGGACTTGCTTGTTGCCTCTGGAGGTACATATTTATTGTTTGGTGGCATATTTTCAAGTTCAATGCTTTTTTATTGTCATTTCAATCATATACAGTTGGAACAATACACAGTTAAAATAAAACAATGTTTCTCCAGGAACATGGTGCTACATTAAATATCACAGGACTACAATTCTATAATACAACATAAAGTGGAAGAGTGCAGCGAGTGCAAACATTGCAGACAATAAACTACAGAAACAACAAATTGCAAATAACGTCAACAGAAAGTGCAGAAAACAAGGACAGTGCAAAAAAAGACAACTAGCACAAACAGACAGTCCAGTGCCAACCAGTACCCATCACTGATAATCTGCAGAAAGTTAAGTGTGCGTGAAAAGTGATAGTACATTATTGTTCACTATGCAAAGCCTGCAGTGAGAGTGGTGTGTTCAACAGTCCGTATGCATCAGTCCAGTCCCTCAGAGTTGAGGAATCTGATGACTTGTTGAAAGGAACTGTAACAGAGTCTGACTGTGAAGGCGCGAATGCTTCAGTATCTTTTTCCAGATGTCAGGAGGGTAAGAGATTGTGTGAAGGGTGTGTGTGTGTGTGGGGGGGGGGGGGGTCACAATGCTGGTGGCTTTCCAGAAGCAGTGTGTGGTGTAAATGTCCATGATGGTGGGAAGGGAGACTCCAATGAGCTTCTCAGCTGTCCTCACGATTCCACTGTAGGATCTTGTGATCAGAGACAGTGCAATTCCCAAACCAGACCATGATGCAGCTGCCAAGAATGCTCTCAGTATTCTCTCTGTAGAATATAGTGAGGATGGGTGATGGGAGATGGGGTTTTCTCAGCCTGTATAGGAAGTAGTGACGCTACTGGGTTTTATTTGCTATGGAGCTGGTGTTGAGGTGAGGTTCTCTGCCAGATGAACACCAAGGAATTTGATGCTCTTGATATTTCTCCATGACTGAGCCATCGATGTACAGCAGAGAGTGGTCACTCCGTGTTTTTCTGAAGTCAACAACCATCTCTTTTGTTTTGTCCATATTTAGAGACAGGTTGTTGACTCTACACCAGTCTGATAGCCGTTGCAGTTCCTCTCTGTATGCTGACTCGTCATTCTTATTGATGAGACCCACCACAGTCATGTCATCAGCAAACTTGAGCATGTGATTGGAACTGTGAGTTGCTGCACAGTCATGAGTCAGCAGAGTGAACAGCAATGGACTGAGCACACAGCCTGGGGGGGGGGGGGGGGGCAGTGCTCAGTATGGTGGTGATGGGAATTCTGCTCCTGATCCGGACTGACTGAGGTCTCCAATTAGCTGCTGAGGGATGATTGTGTTGAATGCTGAACTGAAGTCTGTGTACAGCATTTGAACATATGCATCTTTATTGTCCAGGTGGCTAAAGGTCAGATGAAGGATGGTGGCTATGGGGTCATCTGTTGACGGAGGTTACAGCAATATGCAAACTGCAGGGGGTCCAATGAGGGAGGCAGCAGGGTCTTTATGTGCCTCATGACGAGCCTCCCGAAGCACTTCTTAATGATGGATGTGAGTACAATGGGATGGTAGTCATTGAGGCAGGACACTGAAGGCTTCTTTGGCAGGAAGATGATAGTAGTGGTTGTGAAGCACTTTGGAACAATTGCTTTACTCAGGGAGATGTTGAAGAAGTCAGTGAGAACATCTGTCAGCTGGTCTGCGCGTCCACCTAGCACTTTAATGGGATGTTGTCTGGTCCAGCAGCCTTCCATTGGTTGACTCTGCATAGAGTTTTCCTCACATCAGCTGTGGTCAGACACAGCACCTGATCAATGGGAGGAGGGATGGTCTTCCTTGTTGCCACACCATTTTGTGCCTCAAACCAAGTGTAGAAGCTGTTCTGTGCATCATTGTTGCAGTCAGGTGGTGTTGTCCTGTAGTTTGTGATGCCTGGATGCCTTGCCACATGCGCCTTGTGTCGCTGCTTTCCTTTAAGTAGCTGGGGATTCTCAGGGCATGTGCGCTTTGCTGCTCTGATGAGTCAAGACAGTTTGGCCCTCACTACTGTTAGAGCTACCCTGTCACCTGCTTTGAAGGCAGCATCTCAGGTCCTCAGCAGTGCACGCACCTCTGCAGTAATCTTTTGTTGCTCTGTCATGGCCAAAAGGCAATAGGAATAGACCCAAAAGCAGACTCATGTGCACTTGGAAAGAACAAGGCAGGTCTTAATCTGAATAATGGAGGACTGGAGGGAAGAAGCAGCTGACAGGAAAATACAGGAATGGTTAATTAGGGAAAAAACGGAGATTAGAGATCAGCTGTCAAACAAGTGAAAAAAAGGAAAAAGCAGGATAGAGTCCAGAAACACAGCCCCACAATGGGAAAAGAGCTCGCAGTTCAAAAATGTCAGATGAAAGCCTGGGCTGAAGGGACAGACACTTCCCCCTCTTGCTCATTAAAGAGTGGTGGCTGGTACCTGAGACAACACTGGAATGGGGTCAATCCAGTCAAGGATGATGGGAAGCTATTGTGTGCATACTCAATCCAAGGCAAGGCCTGACCCCAGGACTATACATCGTCCAAGATCAAGCATCATAGGGTGACCTCTAGGCTCTAGTTGGTACGCTCGGTCTGACCATTAATCTGAGGGTGGTAACCTAAGGAAAGGCTAGGGGTGGCTCCAATTAGTTTACAGAACTCTTTCCAAAAGTGAGCAGAAAACTGAGGACCTCTGTCAGATACGATGTCCAGTGGCAGGCCGTGGATCCTGAAAACATGGTTAATAAGGAGCTCAGCAATCTCTTTAGCACATAACATCTTGGGGAATGGGTCAAAATTAGCTGCTTTAGAGAAACAATCAACAATAGTTAGGATACAGTTATTACCTTGGAACTGGGGAGACTGGTGATGAAATCCACAGCAACATGGGACCAGCGACGATGAGGGATTGGGTAGCGGTCTTAATAGTCCAGGCATGGGCTGGTTACCAGTCTTGCTTCTGGAACACAAGTCGCAGGCTGCCATAAAAGTCTTGACATCCTGCCACATCGTAGGCCACCAGAAGTGTTGCCTGATAACAAAGAGGCCACCCCAGGGTGACAAGCAAGAAGAGAACTGTGCCCCCACTGAAGCACCTGAGAGTGTACACCAATGGGCACAAACAGAATACTAGTTGGTCCATTAACTGGGCCTGGAATGCTGGCCAGAGCCTCCTGGACAACCTTCTTGATGTCAAATCAGGCAGCAGCCACAAGGCATTGGGCAGGAAGGATCGGTTCTGTGGCATCTTCCTGAGAGTTAGGTGAAAACTGTCTGGAAAGGGCATCTGGTTTGGCATTCTTGGAGCCCAGTCTGAAGGAAAACACAAAGTTAAAGCATGAAAAGAATAAGGACCACCTGGCCTGGCGTGAATAAAGTCGCTTGGCGGACTTGATGTACTCAAGGTTCTTATGGTCAGTCCATATGATAAAAGGGGTCTCCGTCCCCTCTAATCAATGTTTCCACTCCTCCAGGGCCAACTTGATAGCCAACAGATCTCGATCACCTTTGCTATAGTTGCACTCAGCTGGAGTCAAGCGATGCGAGAAGAACACACAGGAGTGCATCTTGTCATCCTTAGATGATCTCTGGGACAGGACTGCCCCTACTCACATGTACTGTAGGAAGCATCCACCTCAAGCATGAACTGAGCGGTAGGGTCTGGGATGATAAGGACAGGAGCAGTGGAAAGCTTTCTTTTGAGTGATTTGAAAGCTTTCTCAGCGTGGGTGCTTGAAGGATGTGAGTTTTGTAAGAGGGGCAGTGATTGAGCTATAATTCCTGATAAACCTCAGATAAAAATTTGCAAACCCCAAGAAGCATTGCAGCTCCCTGCAAGAGGAGGGAGTGGGCCAGTATGAGACTGCTTTAACCTTGTCCGGGTCCACTTGGACCTTACCTGGGGAGATGATGAAACCCAGAATTGAGATTGTGTACTTATGGAACTCACATTTCTCTGCTTTAGCAAAAAGTTGATTTTCTAGTAGCCGCTAAAGAACCTGTCTGATGTGGGACTGGTGAGCTTCGACCGTGGGAGAAAAGCTCAAGTTGTTCTTGAGGTATATGAAGATGAACTGATTGATGAAAACTTGTAATATGCTTTACCAGTGCTTGGATGACCACTGGTGCATTAATGAGGCTGACAGATAAAACCAAGTATTTGTAGCAGCCGGTGGGCATATTGAAGGCCATCTTGCACTCCCCCCCATGTATATCAAGTGATGGGCATTGTGGAGATCCAGCTTGGAGGAAAAATTGGGCCCCCTGCAGCAGCTCAAAGGCCATGGACATGAGAGGAAACAGGTAGCAATTCTTAATGGTGACCTCATTTAAGTCTCGATAATCAATGCATGGCCTGAGAGACTTGTTCTTCTTGACCACGAAAAAGAAATCAGCTCCCACTGGAGATGATGGGGGCAAATAATGCCAGCCACAAGAGATTCAGATATATACTTGTCCATGGTCTCTCTCTCGGGGGGGGAGGGAATAAATGTGACCCCTGAGGGGGAGGGGTACCAGGAAGCAGGTCAATAGCACAATCATAAGGTTGATGAAGAGGGACGGAGGTGGCCCGGGCCTTACTGAACACCTGACTAAGATCCTGGTATTCCACGGGGACATTAGAAAGGTCGATGGACTCATCAGGGCTGGAGACTTGGGTGGCGATGGGAATCTTGGCAGAGGACAGGTACCGGTAGGTGGCCAAGCAGCAGGTGCTCCAAGAGAGGACTGTACCATTACTCCAATTCAGGTGGAGATTATGCAGGCACAACCAAGGAAGACCAAGAACAATAGACTCATGATAAGAGTCAAGACTGAGTTTGGTGGTGTTGAGTGCCCTGATGGTTAGAAGGTAGTCTAAAATCCATAGGTTGACCCCCAGCTCTTCTGCAAAGGAGGTTCTGATAAAGTTTTTGTCTGCCCCAGAGTCAATGAGCACCTTTAACCGGGTAATTCCTGTTCTGAAAGATGATCTTAGCAGGAAGCACTGGCCTCTCGGCAGGGGAAGACTGCATCAGTACACCCACCTGTATCCCTGCTGCTACTGGTAGGCAGGCCCTTTTGAAAGGCAATGAGAGACACACAGTAGAAGCAGGACTTGGTCTCATGGCAGCACCTTCTCTCCTCAGGGGTGATTCAGGTTCTGCCTCGGTCCACGGACTCTGGTTCAGGGGAAGCAGTGGCCTCAGACAAGGATGCAATGTCCTTAAGTTCAAAACTGAGGTTCCTTCTCAGGCTCCGTTGGCATAACTGGGTATCCACCCAACCAGCTAGGTCCACGAGGACATCCAAAGTCTCAGGCAGGTCATGAGGAGTGATCTCATCCAATACAGAGTTGTTTAATCCATGACAAAATGTGTCGTACAAGGCACTGACTTTCCAGTCCACAGCTGCAGCCAAGGTACGAAACGCAATAGCATTGTCATAAGCCAGCTGGCTGCCCTGCATGAGCCTCATTAGTTGCTTGGCTGCCTTCTTGTCCATGGGTAACCAGTTGAAAACCTTTTGCATCTACTCAGAGAATTCCTTGTAACTCGAACAGCAAGGGGATCCAGCGTCCCAGACTGCTGTTCTCACTCCTGAAACCTTCCAGTCAGAAATCTGATGACATAGGCGACTCGAGAGCTCTCGGAAGGTAAAGCAGAGGCCTGGAGTTCCATTGACAAGGAGCACTGGCATAGTAATGAGCGGCAGGCTCCCCATTGTAAGGCTGCAAGGCAGGCAGATGTGGCTCTTGGAGGGGTTGTGGAGCTGGAATGACTGTTGGAGCGATGGGTGAGCTGACTGGCACAGGTGCCGGTTGACTGGAGATGGTATTCTGAATACTTTCCATCTGAGAGGAGAGTTTCTGTAACGTGTCTGTGATGGCCATCAAGCTCTGATGGACAGCCACAATCTCCTGCTGTTGATAATCCAGAATAGATCCTTGTTTGGTCAAAGTAGCTCTAACTGTTTCAAAGTCTGCTGGGTCCATTCCTCTGGCAGGATTGTTCTGTCATGGCCAAAAGGCAATATGAGTAGACTAGACCCAAAAGCAGACTCACGTGCACTTGGAGAGAAGAAGGCAGGTCTTAATCCAGGAAGGGACTGCCAACCATGGGTGCTGTGTGAGACGGCTGCCTCTCCAGTAGCTCTGTAGTTTTTAGCTCTTTAAACCTCTTTTTTTCCACCATTTTTTACTTTTCTGCTCTTCTTATGAAGACATAGTGTGTTTTATTTGTATAACATGGATAGTTTTAACTTTAACACGCAACCAAGAGCCAGTTTTCTCACTTATTTGAGAGAGGAGCTGCTGGCCCTGAAAACAATGGGACGAGCCTGGATACGACATACCATCCCGGCGGAGCTGAAGAGGAAACCCAGGGGCTGCAAAGATGGAGCTAAGCTAAAGGCTAGGCTAGCGGACAACCGGCAGTGCTGCAAACAATCAATTCCCTCCGTTATTATGGGGAATGTGAACTCGCTGCTGAATAAGGTCAACGAGCTTTCCGCTCTGAACAACCAGCGGATTTTTCGGGAGAGCAGCTTATTTATCTTTATGGAGACATGGCTAACACATCTCGTACTGGATGCTAACATGGACCTGCAGGGATTCACTGCTGTGAGAGCCAACAGAGACACTAACACATGCAGGAAAAGCAAAGGTGAGGGACTCATCATTTATGTTAACAACCGCTGGTGTAACCCGGGACATATCTCTGTTAAGACAGTTTTATGTTGCCCGGACTTGGAGCTGCTAGCCGTTAGCCTGCGGCCATATTATCTGCTGAGGGAGTTCAGTCATGTGATCACCGTCTGTGTTTACATCCCTCCGAGGGCAGACACAGCCACTGCATGTGAGAGGATTCACTCTGTCACAGCAAGGCTGCAGACACAGCACCCTGAGGCATTTATCATCATTTCTGGAGACTTTAAATCACACTACTTTGGACTCTACTTTGGCTGCTTTTTACCAGGCTGTGGATTGTCCAACAAGGAACAACAGGACAATTGACTTGCTGTATTCTAATGTGAGGGATGCATACAGAGCCACACCCCTCCCCCCACTAGGGAAGTCTGACCACAACCTGGTTCATCTACAGCCGAAGTACACCCCCCTGGTTCAAAGGCAGCCTGCAACAACTAGCTCCATCAGGAGGTGGTCCCCTGAAATGGAAGATGTCCTCAGGGACTGCTATGACATCACAGACTGGGATGTGCTGCTTAGCCCACACTGTGAGGACATAGAGGGGCTGACACATGGTCTGATGGATTAGCTGAACTTCTGTGCAGACGTGGTCTCCCCCGCTAAGACTGTACGATGTTACCCTAATAAAAAGCCATGGGTAACACAGGAAGTCAAATTTGTCCTCAACAGGAAGAAGGCTGCCTTCAGGAGCAAGGATAGGGAGGCAATGAAAGCAGCACAGCAGGAGGTAAAATGCTGTGTGAGGGAAGCTAAGGACAGCTACAGGAGAAAGGTGAAGCAGAAGCTGAAGGAGAACAGCATGAGGGAGGTCTGGGAAGGTGTGAAAACCATCACAGGCCACAATACAAAGACCAGAGTCATTGAGGGGACAGTGGAGAGGGTGAATGAGTTGAATAACTTCTTCAATCGGTTCAACCAGCCCACGTCCCCCCCACCCTCTCCCTCACTGCAGCCATCTCTCCTTCTTCCCTCAACACACCTCCCCCCCCAGTCATCACAGCAGCCCCCTCCTCCCCCTCATCCCCCACCTCAACACAGACTCCTCCGTGCATTACTGCAGACTAGGTCAGAGGTCAACTGAGGAAGCTTCACCCCAGGAAAGCATCAGGCCTGGACAAGGTGTGTCCCCGACTACTGAAGACCTGCGCTGCTGAACTGGGTGAACCACTCCAGTGCATCTTCAACCTCAGCCTCTAGCTGGGGAGAGGGCCCACCCTCTGGAAGACATCATGTATCGTTCCAGTTCCAAAAAATAATCGGCCCAGCGAGCTGAATGACTTCCGACCAGTGGCACTCACTTCACATCTGATGAAAACGTTGGAGCAGCTCTTCCTCAGCCTCCTCAGACCCCAGGTACAACATGCCCAGGACTGTCTGCAGTTTGCATACTGGGCAGGTGTTGGTGTGGAAGACGCCATCCTCTACCTGCTACACCAAGCCCACTTGCATCTGGATAAGGGAAATGGCACAGTGAGGATCCTCTTCTTGGACTTCTTGAGTGCCTTCAACACCATCCAGCCCCTATTGCTTCAGGACAAACTGAACAGGATGCAAGTGGACCCCTGCCTGGTCACCTGGATCTCCAGCTACCTCACTGACAGGCCACAGTATGTCAGGCTGAAGGACATCACATCTGACACTGTGATTAGCAGCACCAGAGCACCCCAGGGCACGGTGCTGGCCCCTCTTCTCTTCACCTTGTACACTGTGGACTTCTGCTACAACTCAGAGCTGTATTCAGAAGTTTGCCGATGACACAGCCATCATTGGGTGTATCAGTGACAACAGAGAGGATGAGTATAGGAGCCTGGTGAGGGACTTTGATGTGTGGTGCAACAGGAACCATCTGCAGCTCAACATCTCGAAGACCAAGGAGCTGGTCATTGACTTTGGGAGGTCCAGACCAAGGTCATGACCAGTTCTGATCGAGGGAGTCGAGGTGGAGGCTGTGGATTCCTACAAGTACCTCGGGCTGTGGCTGGACAGCAAGCTGGACTGGACTTGCAACACTAAACACTTATACAGGAAAGGACAGGGCAGGCTATACTTCCTTAGGAGGCTGCAGTCCTTTAACATCTGCAGAAAACTCCTGTGGATGTTCTATCAGTCTGTGGTCACCAGTGTCCTGTTTTACACCATGGTGTGCTGGGGGGGCAGCACATCCAACAAGGACACATCCAGGCTGGACAAACTGATCAGGCAGGCTGGCTCTGTGGTCGGCATGAAGCTGGATTCTCTGGTGATGGTGGCAGAGAAGAGATCTATGAACAAACTATTGAACATCATGGACAATGCCAGTCACCCTCTGCACACCGTCATCAGCAACCAGAGGAGCCTGTTCAGTGACAGAATGCTCCTTCCCAAGTGCAGGACAAACAGACTTAAAAACTCCTTTGTCCCTCATGCCATCAGACTATACAACTCCTTTCTGGGGGGGAGGAGGGGTAACAGGAGGACAGAGGATGGGAAGGAGCAGTAGCCTAGCCTAACAATAAGCAATACTGGACAATGTGCAATATAATGTGCAATATAAAGTGCAATATCTCTCCTGCCACTGCCCCCTTCCCCCCTCTCTCGCCCCTCTCTCCCCTTCCTCTCTTCCCCATATCTTATTCTTTTTATATTTGTATATGTAAATACTTAATTTATTTTAATTTATCTAGAAGTTTTCCTCTATTTCTTTTCTCTGTTTATCTGTAATGATGCTGCTGGAATCTTAATTTCCCTGAGGGAACCCTCCCAAAGGGATCAATAAAGTTTTAGCTAATCTAATCTAATCCAAATAATGGAGGAGTGGATGGGAGAAACAGCCAACAGAAATACAGGAATGGGTAATTAGAGAAAAAGAGAGATCAAAGATCAGCTCTGAAATGAGCCCAAAAATGGAAAAGGCATGATAGAGTCCATAAATGGAGCCCCACAATGGAAAAAGAGCTATTGGTTCAAAAAACCAAGTTCAAAAATTAAAAAGTTCAAAGAGCTTCCTTGTCAGAAGAAATGTGCTCACAGTCCCAAATGAGAGGTAAAGAAATCCACAGAAAGTGCAAAATTACTCCACAGCATACAGCAAAGTAACAAAATAATCAAATACAAAACCAGGGGGTAAAAAGGTCAAAAACCATATCCTGAGGTGAAGACAATCCCGCGCCGAATGAATATTGAGCGGGATAATATAAAGTCGTGGATGAGCTGATGAGAGATAGGTGGCTGTTCGCAGTGCTGGGAAGGCTCAGGGAAAAACCAGGGAATAGAGTAAAAGATCGGATCAGGACCTAGATGTTCCCAACTGGCTCATGACATATTCTAATTTGTTCAGTGATTCCAATATGACTAATGAAACCCTGGCAAGGCAAAAGAAAAAATGCATATCATGAGTAGCATATTCTACCATGTGGCATCACCATGGTATTTTCTTTTTGCTCAAATAACAGCATAGCATCAAACAATCCACACTTTACAGTTCAACTAGATAAAGTGCAAGAACTGCTGGCGGAAGTAAATGCATTTTTTATGCAGGTCCTGAAATTTCCGCATTCAGTGAGGGTTTCCAAGAGGGATTCCAAGATGGCGGCGCGTACACACGCAGCGACTCCTCTCTGTCCTGACAGAACGGTGTTTTCGTGTTTTTTGTGTTTTAAAACAGTGTGTATCTGTTCGTCTTTGTCGCCTCCATTAGTCTCAAGGCGCACATACTCCCATGAGTTTCTGCTCGACATCCGCAGAACTATATTCACGGATATAAATCCAGCGGATGCAGAAGTGCTATGCGGCTACGGTTTGCTCCAGAGGCCTGCTCAAGCACCGACCCCCACTCCTGCATCCAGCCCGCAGTGGAAGTGCCACAGGCGGAACATGCGGAAGCAGAAGAGAGGCAAACACGGAGGTATCCGAGCTAGGCTAGCGGCTAGCCCTCACCGGCCGGCTATCCCTACCATCACTCTGGCCAACGTACGCTTGCTGGACAACAAGCTGGATTATGTCCGCCTGCTCCGCTCATCTTTTAAATCTGTGAGTGAGTGTTGTGTCCTTATGTTTGTGGAAACATGGCTTAATGACAGCATCCCGGACTGTGCCATTCAGCTAGCCCGGCTAACATGCTACCGGTCAGACAGAGCGCTAGTCGAGGGGGGGGAAGACTCGTGGCGGAGGACTCTGTGTTTACATCAGTGATGCTTGGTGCCATGATGCTGTTGTGGTCTGCAAACACTGCTCACCTCTGGTGGAGTTTATGATTATTAAGTGCCGGCCATTCTACCTGCCGAGGGAATTTACAGCCATATTGCTGGTAGCATTATACATCCCTCCCGGCTCCAATAACAACAGGAGTGAAGCACTGAATTAATTCTATCAGCACATCAGTGAGCAGCAGACAGCCCACCCAGATGCTTTCCTCATCCTGGCTGGGGATTTCAATCATGCAAACCCCAAAAGCGTGTTTCCAAAACTCTATGGACACAAACTTTTCCACACGTGGAAACAATACTCTGGACAATGTTTACACCATGCATAAAGATGCCTACAAAGCCCTTCCCCTCCCCCACCTTGGGGCCTCAGATCACTCCACTGTTATGCTAATGCCAGCATACAGGCCGCTGGTTAAAGTCACCAAACCAGCTACAAAACAGATACATGTGTGGCCAGAGGGGTCCTCAGAAGCACTCCAGGAATGTTTTTCCACCACTGACTGGAGCATGTTCAGACAGGCGGCCACCTCCAACAACATCACAGATCTCCAGGAGTACACGGAGACCATCACTGCCTACATGAGGAAGTGCATGGACGATGTTACGTTCACCAGAACCATCTCCATTCAGGCCAATCAGAAGCCATGGCTGACAGGGGAAGTCTATAGGCTCCTGTGGGCTCGGAATGCCGCCTTCAGAGCTGGGGACGAGGTGGGCCTGAGGACAGCTAGGGCCAATCTGTCACGAGGCATCAGGGTGGCCAAGAGACAGTATTCCAGGCACATTGCTGACCATTTCAACTACAGCAGAGACACCAGGAACCTGTGGCGGGGGATTCAGACCATCACAGACTACAAGCCCTCGCCACAGACCTGTGACAACTCCACGTCTCTGCTGAATCAGTTGAACGACTTCTTCGCTTGCTTTGAGGCAGACAACAGCACCAAGGCACAGAAGACCCCACCACCTCCCGGCGACCAGGTGAGGAGAGCTCTCAGGACGACAAATGCACGAAAAGCCCCGGGTCCTGATAACATTCCTGGTTGTGTCCTGAGAGACTGTGCCAAGGAGCTCACAGATGTCTTTACAGACATCTTCAACATCTCGTTGAGCCAGGCTGTTGTCCCCATGTGCCTCAAAACCACCACCATCATCCCAGTCCCGAAGAAGCCGTCTCCCTCCTGCTTCAATGACTACCACCCTGTCGCACTCACTCCCATCCTCATGAAGTGCTTCGAGCGGCTAGTCATGAGGCATGTCAAGTCTGCCCTCCCCCCCGCCCTGGATCCTTTCCAGTTTGCATATCAGTCCAACTGTTCGACCGATGACGCCATCTCCATTGCCCTCCACTCAGCCCTCACCCACCTGGAGACAAAAGACTCGCATGTCAGAATGCTGTTCATAGACTTTAGCTCAGCATTCAACACAATCATTCCTCAGCAGCTCATTCATAAACTGGACCAGCTGGGACTCAACACCTCCCTGTGCAACTGGCTGCTGGACTTCCTGACGGGGAGACCACAGACTGTACGGGTCGGCAGCAACTCCTCCAGCACCATTACATTGAACACGGGGGCCCCCCAAGGATGTGTGCTAAGCCCCCTCCTCTTCACTCTGCTGACCCATGACTGCACACCAACATCCAGCTCAAATCTCTTCATTAAGTTTTTGGATGACACGACTGTGGTGGGTCTCATCAACAATGGTGATGACACAATCTACAGGAGTGAGGTGAGCCACTTGGCCATGTGGTGCAAGGACAACAATCTCCGTCTGAACATGGAGAAGACGAAGGAGATTGTTGTGGACTTCAGGAGAGAGCACACCCAGCATGCTCCACTATCTATCGATGGTGCTGCAGTGGAGAGGGTGAGCAGCACCAAGTTTCTGGGTGTGCACATCTCTGAAGACTTGTCCTGGAGCAACAACACCGCATCACTGGCCAAAACAGCCCAACAGCGTCTGTACTTCCTCCACAAACTGAGGAGAGCAAGAGCCCTGGCCTCCATCATGCACACTTTCTACAGAGGCACCATCGAGAACATTCTGACCAGCTGCATCACCGTGTGGTATGGCGCCTGCACCGTGTCCTGCTGCAAGACTCTGCAGCTCATCGTGAGAGCAGCCGAGAGGATCATTGGTGTCTCTCTCCCTTCTCTAATGGATATTTATGGGCTGCTCTCTTACGGCACATGCGCTGCTGCGACGACACTCTCTGTCAACTTGCTACACCACGTCCGCGTTTTGTTATTGTTTATTGTTTTTTATATGGTTGATTGACCGTTTATTGTCATTGTTTTAGTCCAGTATTGTTTAAGCTACACACCCTGGATAAGGACACTCTATAAAGCTTTTTGGATGATATATTTTTTCCGGATTATATGCCTGTTGCTATGGATTCCAAACAACAACAACAGATCCTAAACAACAACTGCTTGGCGTTACTATCAGAGGATGGTGGACACAGACAACTCACCTACAACCGGGCTGAGCTTCTCCAACCGCTCTTCCCCCCTCTGCAACGCGAAACCAGCAGTCGATCTCCCTCCAGAGATTCGTCGGAGAAAGAGAGGTAGGCAAGGAGGTGTACGCACCAGGTTGAGAAGGCGACCCTTCAGACCCCCTCTCCCCTCCATAGTACTGGCAAATGTACACTCCCTCCGGAACAAGATGGACATATTGCATGCCAAATGCCGGGTGGAGCGGGCCTTCAGGGATGCATGTATCATCGTCGTGACAGAGACCTGGCTGGATGGGGATGTCCCGGACACGGAGGTCAGTCTTGACAACTTTTTCATCTTGCAAGCTGACAGGACCAGCCAATCGGGTAAGGACAGAGGCGGAGGCATCTGCATCTTTGTCAACAAGCGGTGGTGCACGAACATCAAAGTCCACCACATAGTCTGTACACCGGACTTAGAGATGCTGTCGCTGTCACTATGCCCCTTCTACCTCCCGAGGGAATTCTCCACCGTCGTGGTCAGCTGTGTTTACATCCCACCAAGTGCTAACACCGGAGCTGCAGTGGATCTGGTAGCCGAAGGTACTAGCCACATGATGGCTAAGTATCCGGACGCCCCGGCGTTCGTCCTAGGAGATTTTAACAGCTGCAGAATGGACTGTGTCATGCCCTCTTTACATCAGTATGTGAACATCCCCACCAGAGAGAACAACACACTGGACTTGTGTTATGGAAACATCGCTGACGCTTTCATTGCCCACACACACCCACCACTCGGCTACTCCGATCACAACGTTGTTTTCCTGCTGCCACACTACAAACTGGAACTGAAGCGCACCAAACCACGCATACATCACACCGCCCTCTGGTCGGAGGATGCAATTGCACAATTACAGGGTTCACTTGGGTGCACAGATCAGGACATTTTCCAGGGGGATTTGGAGCACAGGGCGACAGTGCTCACGGACTACATCAACTTCTGTGTCTCATACAACATTCCTACAAAAACTGTCAGACGTTTTCCCAACTCCAAACCCTGGATCACCCGTCACATTAAAAACAGTTTGAGAGAGAAACATAAGGCTTTTCAACGTAAGGACTGGGCTACTGTCAACTTACTAAATAGACAAATAAAAACAGACATCGTTAAAGCCAAGCACAAATACAAAGACAAACTAGAACAGGAATTCAGCACCATGAATACCAAACAAGCCTTCCATAAAGTAAAAATGCTCACAGGACAATCAGCTAGTCAGTCTCACTCAACTATTATAGATCCCAGCAACTTTGCCGCCACCTTGAACTCTTTCTATGCACGGTTCGACACACAAGACCACTTAGTCACATGTGAGGAGCTTCTCAATGCCCTACCCTCGGACACACCCAGTCACCCCCCATTCACAATAGAGGATGTACAGCGGCAGCTGAGCAGATGCAAGACTGGAAAGGCACCTGGGCCAGATAACATCTTAGCCAGGGTGCTGAAGCTCTGTGCTACAGAACTGGCCCCCCCTCTTCATGCCATCTTCTGGGACTCGTACAGGTCAGCAACCATACCCACCATCTGGAAAACCTCAGCTATCATCCCTGTACCTAAGAACACACGCCCCTGTGAACCCAACCAATACCGGCCAGTTGCACTCACCTCCATCATCATGAAATGCTTGGAAAAGCTCATCCTCCACACCATACTGCCAATTGTCTGCCCCCTGCTGGACCCATACCAGTTTGCCTACAGGGCCAGCAGGGGGATGGAGGATGCTGTTGCATGCCTTCTCCACTCCCTCCTGCAGCACCTGGAATTACCGGGCAACTTCGCAGCCATCCTCTTTGTAGACTTTAGTTCAGCCTTTAACACCATTCAACGCCACCAGATGATCAAGAAACTCTGCCACCTCAACATTCCACCACCCCTCATCCGCTGGATTCACAACTTCCTCACCAACAGACCACAGGCTGTCAGGATAGGCATAGTGACATCATCCACCATCATCACTAACACGGGAGCTCTGCAAGGCTGAGTTCTCAGCCCTTTCCTCTACACCCTCTACACCAACGACTGCATCAGCCCCTCACCCGTCACTACATACTTTAAATATTCTGATAACACTGCCATCCTAGGTTTGCTGAGTGACAATGATTCCGTCATGGCCTATCAATCATCTATCTCTCTTTTTACCCAGTGGTGTACAGATAACTTTCTGGAACTCAATGTGGCAAAAACAAAGGTAATGGTATTTCACAATTCAGACACCACTGTTCTGCCCTCCACTCTCATCCATAATCAGAAGGTTGAACAGGTCAGCCATTTCAAGTACCTGGGACTCACTATAGACAATAACCTGACATTTGATCAACACATCACTAACATCCACAAGAGGTCTCAACAAAGGCTCTATGTCATCCGCAAGCTCAGTGCTCTCTCTGTCGCCCCTCACCTCCTGTTCCTTCTGTACTCCAGCATCATCCAGCCTATTCTATTGTACTGTTCACCCTGCTTCTATAATATGCTTTCCACCTCCAACAGAAACAAACTGACAAAAATCACACACACAGCATCCAAAATCGTTCACCACCAGAGGTGGAAAAACTGGATTGACAAAGTAAAAGTCCTGCTTAGGTTTTCCTTCTGCCTGTGCTCTCAACACAGGTGATTTCACCAATTAGCTCATCAACCTGGCTTAGGGGATGTGGTAATTAGGATCAGTTGGTTCATTGAATTGGCTGGAGCAAAAATGTGGCAGGGTTTTTACTTTCTGCACCCGGGTTTTTCCACCTCTGTTCACCACTCCACACGCAACCTTACTGAGCTCAACCTCAAAGCTGTCACATGCCTCGCAGTGTCAAGAATTAAAGACCACAATCACCCTCTTTACCCACTTTTCACATTGCTCCCATCTGGTCGCAGGTATAGGACTTTAAGATGGAGATGGGCATGTTTTAGTAAGAGCTTTGTACCGTCTGCCATCCATGCATTAAACTGCCTCCCCCAGTAACCCTGTACAGACTTTCCTGGACTGGGTAAATAGTGACGGTCTGTCTGATGCAGATATATATGTTGTAAGTCTACTGTCTGAATGGTTTCTTGTCTAAGTGAGTATATTTGATTTGATATCTGTTCAATGTCTTGATGCCTGTCGCTTGTTTTGTCTGAATGTCTTCTGTGTGTACACATTTTATACCTGTTCAATGTTTAATGTTGGTTATGTCTTTATTGTACTTATATGTTGTAGCTGTTCCAAGTCTGACAGTTGGTGAAGACAAATTTCCCTTGAGGGGACAATAAAGATCTATCTATCTATCTATCTATCTATCTATCTATCTATCTATCTATCTATCTATAACTCCCGCCTCACTTGCAAAGCCATCAGGATTGCAGGTGACCCCACCCACCCATCTCACAGCCTCTTCAGTCTGCTGCCGTCGAGGAGGAGACTGCGGAGTCTCCGGGCCAAAACCAGCAGGCTCAAGAACAGTTTCTTTCACCAGGCAGTCAGGAGGCTCAACTCCCTCCCTGTTCTGCCCCTCCTGCCCCCTGCCACAGATTCTGCTCGCACACCCCCCTGCCCACCCTTCAGCATCTGACATGTCATCCTCACAGTTCCCCCCCAACACACACACACATACATCCATACATCTCATCGTTCATTAAGACACTGAACTCAGGGACTGCACATCTCACTTTACCTCGCTCATTTGCACTATTCCGCACTACCTCATCTTAACAGCTGCTAGTTTGTTTATACTGCTTATTTCATGTTTACCTGCTATACCTCAAGTGCCCTTGACTGTTTGGTTATTTGAACCAATTTATGTGTGTGTGTGTGTGTGTGTGTGTGTGTGTGTGTGTGTGTGTGTTTAGTCTAGGTCTAGTTCATATCTAGAGTGTTTATACTGTTTATATCGTCTGTTTGAGTGTTTAGTCTGTGTGTAGTTCTTATCTAGTGTTTACACTTTATATTGTCTGAGTGTTTAGTCTATGTCTTGTTTTTATCTAGTGTTTATACTGTTTATATTGTTTGTCTGAGTGTTTAGTCTATGTCTAGTTCCTATCTAGAGTGTTTATACTGTTTATATTGTTGTTTGTTTTTTTTCAATTATTCTATTTTTATTTATTGCATTGCCTGTTTGCACCGTGGGTCAGAGAGGACTGAAATTTCATCTGTGCTGTATGTCGAGCATGTATAGCATATTTGACAATAAAGTAGACTTGACATGACTTGAAGTCTAGCATTCAGGTGTCTCCTAACCGTTGAATAAACTTCCCAATATCATAAATGTGCAACAAATAGTGTTGTAGCGAAGACCACCTAAACCAAGACCAATTCATGACTGAGACCAGAGTGGATCAAGACAAGACCAAGACTTTGAGGGGTTGAGTTCAAGTCAAGACCAAGGCAGGGCAAGACTGAGTCAAGACCAGAACCAAACCAGTGTGTGTGAAGGGGAGTGGTGGTGGGGTGATGGCTGTTAAAAGGAAGAAAATTTTCAATTACCAACGAGTCATGTTAGTGGTCACATTTGAAGCAGGAAGTTTTACATCCAATGACAGTAACGATGTGAACAAATAAATCAGGCAATGCACAGGCAAATTAGTGAAATCCTCACAGTTGTGGTCTTGACCAGTCTTGAAATAAAATCCTGAGTCCTCTACGTCCAAGACCGAGACAAAACCAAGTAAAAATGTGGTTGATTCCAAGACCATCAAAAAGTGGTCTTGAAACCAATTTTGAGTTCTACACCACTAGTAAATAGTATTGTTCCCTATGCAAGCTACTCTAAACTACAATCCTTGTCTCAGGAGTGTGACACAGATACACATGCACTCACCGGCCACTTTATTCGGAACACCCACTTGTTGTTTGATGCAGTTCTCTAATCAGCCAATCCCTTGAAAGCAGCACAATGCATCAAATCATGCAGATGCAGATACAAATCAAGAGCTTCAGTTAATGTTCACAATGTTCAAACATCAGAATGGGAAAAATTGTGATCTCAAAGTGTGACTTTCACTGTGGTATGGGTGTTGGTTTGATCCAGATGGACTGATTTGAGTATTTCAGAAACTGCTGATCTCCTGGGGTTTTCACACAACAGTCTCGAGAGTTTACACAAATGGTGCAAAAAACAAAAAACACTCAGAGAGTGAGCGACAGATCTATGGGTGGAAACAAATGGCTTTTTGATAAGAGAGATCAGAGGAAAATGCCTCTTGGGTGGCATGGTGATGTAGTGGTTAGCACTGTCACCTCACAGCAAGAAGGTTCTGGGTTCAAGCCCAGTGGGTGACAGGGACCTTTCCGTGTGGAGTTTGCATGTTCACCCTGTGTCTGCGTGGGTTTCCTCCAGGTGCTCCGGTTTCCCCCACAGTCCAAAGACATGCAGGTTAGGCTAATTGGTATTGAGTGTGAGTGTGAATGGTTGTTTGTCTCTATGTGTCAGCCTTGTGATGACCTGGCGACTTGCCCAGGGTGCACCCCGCCTTTCGCCCATAGTCAGCTGGGATAGGCTCCAGCTTGTCCACGACCCTGCACAGGATAAGCAGTTATGGATGATAGATAATCACTCTTTCCAACCATGGTGAGCAGAAAAGCATCTCAGCATGCTCCAGCAGAAGGACACATTGGGTTCCACTCCTGCAGCCAAGAACAGGAACCTTGGAACCAACAACAAGTTCCTATTAAAGTAGCCAGGAAGTGTATATCCAGTGATGTTTCATATTTAGTCCATCAGCATACAGTACAGTATATCATGTGTATTTGAATGTCTTTGTCTGCTCGGAAGCAGCCACAGTGAAATTTATTCAATTGTATTCAGCATGATAATAAACTGATGCAGAAACACAAATATGCAGTGATGTGTGTCATTAGAAATGTGATATTTTTTCACATCTCTGAGCAGAGGGACTTGTTACGGCTGTGTCAGACATCCTCGTGTCTCTCTGTATTAATCTCCCTGTTAGAAAACGTCTTACAGGTGATGAGTGAATAAAAATTTGGATTTTAAAATGTCCCGTTTGTTTATAATTTGAATAGTTTCCTGATCTTTTTGTGTCATGAACTTGAAAATGCTACGTGTGGAAAATTTGCAATCGAGAACCGAGCCGGTGACAATGGGTCATTCTGAGCTGAGAAGAACAGCAGATGTAAGGTTAAAGTGGAAATAATATACATACAAAATGGCTGATTTTTGGAAATGTGAAACAGAAAGGTTGCCCAAGACACATTTTTGTTTTTGGGTTTGTTTGGGGTTTTTTTTCCATGAAATGATAATATTCATTTTTCTCATTAAATAAATAAAACTGAACGATATCTAACATCATATAGAAAAGATGTAAATAAGTCATCAGCGTGTCACTGTCTTTTATACCAAGTCGGACGGTGTGTGTGCTCTCTGACTGAAACTTTATCATCAAACTGGTTTATTTACGACCCCGATTCCAAAAAAGTTGGGACAAAGTACAAATTGTAAATAAAAACGGAATGCAATAATTTACAAATCTCAAAAACGGATATTGTATTCATAGTAGAACATAGACAACATATTAAATGTTGAAAGTCAGACATTTTGAAATTTCATGCCAAATATTGGCTCATTTGAAATTTCATGACAGCAACACATCTCAAAAAAGTGGGGACAGGGGCAATAAGAGGCTGGAAAAGTTAAAGGTACAAAAAAGGAACAGCTGGAGGACCAAATTGCAACTCATTAGGTCAATTGGCAATAGGTCATTAACATGACTGGGTATAAAAAGAGCATCTTGGAGTGGCAGCGGCTCTCAGAAGTAAAGATGGGAAGAGGATCACCAATCCCCCTAATTCTGCGCCGACAAATAGTGGAGCAATATCAGAAAGGAGTTCGGGAGTGTAAAATTGCAAAGAGTTTGAACAGATCATCATCTACAGTGCATAATATCATCAAAAGATTCAGAGAATCTGGAAGAATCTCTGTGCGTAAGGGTCAAGGCCGGAAAACCATACCGGGTGCCCGTGATCTTCGGGCCCTTAGACGGCACTGCATCACATACAGGCATGCTTCTGTATTGGAAATCACAAAATGGGCTCAGGAATATTTCCAGAGAACATTATCTGTGAACACAATTCACCGTGCCATCCGCCGTTGCCAGCTAAAACTCTATAGTTCAAAGAAGTCGTCGTATCTAAACACGATCCAGAAGCGCAGACGTCTTCTCTGGGCCAAGGCTCATTTAAAATGGACTGTGGCAAAGTGGAAAACTGTTCTGTGGTCAGACGAATCAAAATTTGAAGTTCTTTATGGAAATCAGGGACACCGTGTCATTCGGACTAAAGAGGAGAAGGACGACCCAAGTTATTATCAGCGCTCAGTTCAAAAGCCTGCATCTCTGATGGTATGGGGTTGCATTAGTGCGTGTGGCATGGGCAGCTTACACATCTGGAAAGACACCATCAATGCTGAAAGGTATATCCAGGTTCTAGAGCAACATATGCTCCCATCCAGACGACATCTCTTTCAGGGAAGACCTTGCATTTTCCAACATGACAATGCCAAACCACATACTGCATCAATTACAGCATCATGGCTGCGTAGAAGAAGGGTCTGGGTACTGAACTGGCCAGCCTGCAGTCCAGATCTTTCACCCATAGAAAACATTTGGCGCATCATAAAACGGAAGATACGACAAAAAAGACCAAAGACAGTTGAGCAACTAGAATCCTACATTAGACAAGAATGGGTTAACATTCCTCTCCCTAAACTTGAGCAACTTGTCTCCTCAGTCCCCAGACGTTTACAGACTGTTGTAAAGAGAAAAGGGGATGTCTCACAGTGGGAAACATGGCCTTGTCCCAACTTTTTTGAGATGTGTTGTTGTCATGAAATTTAAAATCACCTAATTTTTCTCTTTAAATGATACATTTTCTCAGTTTAAACATTTGATATGTCATCTATGTTCTATTCTGAATAAAATGTGGAAGTTTCAAAATTCCATATCATTGCATTCCGTTTTTATTTACAATTTGTACTTTGTCCCAAGTTTTTTGGAATCGGGGTTGTACACACAGACTTCATCACTTGGGTAATTACACTTACAACACACACACGCACATACACACACACACCGATCACAGTTGTAATATTGAAGTCCAGACACAGATTTAAGCTTTCAGCTCAATGACTTGTGTAGGTTTTAGATTCATTACAGCTTTCTGATTGACCGCGAGTTGGCCTAGTGGTTAGCGTGTCCGCCTCTCGATCGGGAGATCGCGATTTCTACTCATGGTTGGGTCATACCAAAGACCATCATAAAAATGGTACCTTCTGCCGTCTGGCAATGCACGCTGCAATACAGATGCAAGTGGGGAGTCAAACTCTTGCGGTTACCAGAGGACTAGCCCCCCACTGTAACCCTAGCTATGTAATAGGCGAGAGGCCGAGGGCTACGGAGATCAGCGCCGCCCTATGCGCCACATGGCGTGGGAAGGACTTTTTTTTCTGATTGGCTGATGTCTTTGGACTGTGCGGGAAACCGGACCACCCAGAGAAAACCCACACAGACACAGGGAGAACATGCAAACTCCACACAGAAAGACCCCCATCGGCCATGAGGTTCGAACCCAGAACCCTCTGACTGTGAAGTGACAGTGATAACTACTGTACCACCGTGCCATGCCCATCAGGTGTTAACAATCATGAAACTAAAATAATGATAGAGTGAGCTGGAAATTATTGATTAAAAAATAATAAATAAAACTCTGATGTTTATGTTTTTGTGTTTCTTTTTGTTCTGTCTTATTTGATCTGTTCTTTCATTTTTTCTGTTTGATCTGTTTTGTTCTCATTGACTTGGTCAGATCCGTTTGATCTGCTGTCTTTGATTTGATCCATTCTTTTTGATCTGTTCTATTTTAACTTCTCAGACCTGTCCTGGTGTCTTTGATGTGGTCAGTTCCATTTCATCTTGCCACTTTGATTCGATCTGTTCTCTTTAATTTGGTCAGTTTCCTTTGATTTGCTCCCTTTGATGTGTTGTGTTCTGGTTTCTTTGGTCACTCCTCTTTGACCTGTTTTGTTTTCATGTGGCCAGTTCCCTTTTGTCTGATCTTTTTTAGTTGATCCCTTTGATGGTTTGTTCTGGTTTATTTGGTCAGTTCTCTTTGAGGTGGTCTCTTTGATTTAGTCACATTGATCTGTTGTCTTTGTTATGTTCTGTACTGCTTTCTTTGGTCAGTTGTCTTTGATCTGGTTTGTTTGGTTTTGCCAATTCTCTTTGACCTGATCACGGTCATATGGCCACACCCCTTTTGACCTGTCCTGCTCTCTTTGATGTGGTCAGCTCCATTTGTTCTGGTGTCTGATCCGATTTCTCTTTGATTTGTTTGTTTGGCCAGTTCCCTTTTGTCTGGTCTTTTTGATTTGGTCAGTTCCTTTTCATCTGTTCCCTTTAATGTTTTTTTTTCTGGTTTATTCAGTCAGTTTTCTTTGACACGGTCCCTTTGATATGTTTTGTTATGGTTTCTTTGGACAGTTCTCTTTGATCTGATCACTTTGATTTGGTCACTCCCCTTTTCACCTGTTCTGACCAATCTGTACTTTTCTCTTTGATCTGATCTAAAAAGGACATTTTAAATGCTTTTTGCTGTTTCTTTGGCCATCCAGCCTTCAAAATCCAATCAGCTATCGTAATGAATCTGTCAGGAAATCTGAGGGCTGGACCTGTGTGAGGAACAAGAAAAAATAGGTTTTGCGCGCCCTCTAGTGGCTGTTTCCTCGAAATGAAAGGCAGGAAATAATTATTAGACTTGGAACATAATTAAAAGGCCATTATTGTTCACTTTTATATGAATCATTAGGTCTTTCCCAGTTTTAAAACTTTATATTTTGCCTTCATCTGACACCTGATGGAGTAAGAAACTCAGTCTCTCTGTTACTCTCACTTCATCACCAAGAAAAAGAAGTTGTTGATATTGTTTAAAAATCATAATTTATTCCAAAACTATGATAATGTTAACTTTTAAAACTCTTACAAGAGGAAATACATAACTGTTGAGTTTTGGTGGGGTTTTTTTCTGGTTTTCTTGTACACATTTTCAGAATTAGCATCAAAACTACAATCTCAGATAAAAGCTAATCATGAAAAAAATGGCATCATACTTGTTTTCCCAAGTAAGTCTTTTCACACGTTAACCTTTTGTATACTGGGGTGAATTAAAAAAATAGCAGTGATTTTAGAGCTCTTACTCCAATTCAATATCACATTTGCTAGCATGCTAACACTGTGTTAAAGTGATCATAACTGCTTATCACAATGACATTTTCCTGTCCAAAGAATAAATGTGAACATTTCCTTCTGCTGAGAGGAGCACGAAGAGGTCTCTGTTTATAACATGCTAATATGTGCTAGCGCATGCTAACAACAGGCTAGCTGAGGGGGAAAATTCTTCAGGGAGTTGTTTGTTGTTGTTGTTGTTTCACTGTAACTAACTTTCTTTTCCATATAGTGTAATTATATGACAGCTATATCGCGTTATTTGGTTTAGCTTTAGCAGAAATGCTAATGGATTGTTCATTGAACTGCCTCCTGATGTTCTCAAGTTCGTCTTCATCGATGTATTCATAATCATGTGTGTCGTCGTCGTCCGCTTGGTTTAGACACACATCTTCCATACTGCGGCCTCTGCTGACAGCTGGAGGTGGAAAACACACACATGCCTTAATACCCTTCCATTTATACACAGATTCCCTCAGCTAATTAACGCTATGCTAAGCCTAAATATAACGCTAACTTTAAAGGGCTGATGACACGTTTTTGACATCTTTGGCGATGTTTTATAACATAAAAAGTAATTCCCGATGATCCATATATTAATTCACGAAGACACCTATTTTACAAGTTATGATAAAAATCGCGGCTATTTGGGCAAATTTGACGGGGCTGCAGCACCCAGGAGACGAAAGAGGAGGAGGGGCTATATGACGTCAGCGAAAGAACCTTCCTCCTCACTTACCAGTTTGTTGTTGATGTGGCAGGTGTTCAGTTTATCATTATTAGTATTTTTATTAGACATTATTATACATTATTATAATATATATATGAGTTATTATGCCTTCGCGTTGTGTTGCCGGCTTTTGCTCCAAAACCTACAAGGATGGGGTAAGTTTATTCAAGTTTCCCAGAGATCCCGAGCTGCATGCGAAGTGGGTGAAGCAAGTCAGGCGCACTCGTGACAAGTGGGAGCCCTCACCAACATCCGTCCTGTGCTCTGAACACTTCGATTTGGATTGTTTTGACACCCTTCCCAGCTTAAAAGAATCTCTTGGGTGTTCAGTTCAGCACAAACGTGTGCTGCTACCATCAGCAGTGCCTACAGTATTCCGGAGGGGGTCTACTAGTAGCTATGCCGGATCCAGCAGTCGCCTGGGACAAGGCGACTCCTCCAAAGACAGTCCTCCTGTCAGAACATGTGTTGAGAAATGACATAAGATAAAGGTACGTAGAGCTATAGAGTGCTCCGACATGATGCTAAAAATAGTAACCATGCGGTCTGCGCAGCCATCTTGGAAGTGACTCGCTCCAGAGCGCTCATAGAGTACACATTCATGATAATCATAAATGTAATCATAAAGTCGGCGTGATATCAGTCATGTATTTGCTTGTGAAAGCTTGCGGCTTTCATGTAACTGCTGCCTAGCAATGAGAGGCAAAGGGTAAAGAGGGTAGGCTATCATAGATTCTATTCGGAAGAGATCAACACGTGATTGCTTAAAAATGAGGTATTTTAACAATTTGCATCTGTTTTGTGATTATCGTGACACTTGTGTGTTATATAGAACTGTATGTCTTATCAGCACATCGAGGATCTTCCACCGGAGGCTTTAGCAAGCACTCGTAGCAACACTACACTTTACCCTTTGCCATGCGTTGTTAGGGAACGGTAGCAAGTACCCCGATGACTGACTTCAAGAATATGTAGAAAAAAATTTAGAAATTATACTTTCCAAGAGTCATTTGAGCTTAGTGTATTGCATTTCCATTTATATTGTAGGTTCTTGCTGATGTTTTTGCGGAGTGTGACGCAGCTGCTGAATCAGAAGCTGCAGAGTTTGTATGTACTAGTTGTGAACATTCACGTTATTATCAATCTCATTTATTTAAAATCAGATAAAATCATGCCATCATGATCACTGCTTAAAGTACCAGTATTTGGTTGTTGAAGAGCTAGCACTAGAGAGTTCACCGGCGTTTTCATGCGCCATTTCCATTGAGTAGAACAGCCAGTGAACCGCAGCGTGTTCTTCCGCTGACGTCACAGCATGGCCGCGAGCCACGGACCCAGTTTTCTTGCGCTGTGCAATTAAAAGTTGGATATTCGTGTAACAACAGCTTCTTTTCACGTAATTATAACAGAAATCTAACATGTTTGCCATGTTGTATAGTTTATTTAAGAAATTGCATAGAGTCATGTTCGTGTCATCAGCACTTTAACTCAAGTAAACAAACGGACTTCTGGGGACCAACCTAATGTTCCTATCCTTGTGGAAATATAGTCCCCATTATAAAGAAGAAGAAGAATCATTATTTGGCACTTAAAATTGTGTGCATATAAAACATTCAAACATTAACCAAATTACTTATCTACTGTATGTTTTGTGCAGAAGTTTAAACCCCTCTCTGGTTACCTGACCAGGTGTACAGCCTGACTGATGTTCGTACCTTTCTGTACAGTAGTTCTGGGTAATGTAGCAGGAATTATGGCATTTTTCTCACTTTCCGTCATCGTGCAATCTGTGGAACTTTCTCGGCTCACCGCTGCAGGCTGACGTGACAGAAAACATGCACAAGGTCAGTTTAAACCATACAGATGTTAAACATTTGGAGAAAGACGCACATTTAACGTTACGAGTACTATTAAAATTAATAGTAGAATTAATATTGTGTATATCTTCATTAAATGTAATTAGCATAAATACGCGGGTGATTATAGGAAATCAAGCGTGCTGATTGGTCAAGAAATTCGGACTATTTCTCGATAATCTCCTCGAGTGACTCAAATGGCGGCCAGTCGCTTCATCACTGTAAGTGAAGAAGAATTACAAATGATGAAAGAAAATGCTGTTCCTGAAAGCACTAAAGATGCGACAAAGTTTGGTCTAAAATGATTCAATTAAAAAAACAAAGTATTTTATGTGACTCGGCATAGATAAGTAACAAGTCTGCACCGCAAAGTTTTACATTTGTGTACCACTTTTGAAGTTTGAAATAAATGATTTTGAATATGTTGGTTTTAAATAATCACCTGTGTATTTATAATAAAAAAATTATCCACCTCAGGCTCAGTGAATAATAACCTCAACTTCATCTTAGTTATTATTCACCGATATTCACTTTGCCTTCAGTGAATAATTGTTAAATGTTCAGTAATTCAGGTCTTATTTAACTGATCGGTGATTTCTCTACATCTCATCATAGCACAGAGACAGCACTGGTTAAAGTAGTAAATGACCTACTGTTGGCGTCTGATCGGAGCTGTGTCTCGCTGCTTTTATTGCATTGATTGATTGATTGATTGATTGAAACATCGTCATAAACAAACAGAATAGCGTAGCCACAAGGCAGTAACATCATAATGTTCGGAAAGGATTAGGAATAAGTAAATAACTTATCAAATCCTAACCCTCTATACCACCGCTAATCAAACGTCACTTTCCGCCATAATAAACTATATATACACAAAAGAAAAAAGCAACAAAAAAAGAAAACATACCAACATGGTATAATATCGATCAAATCAAATTATATATACAGATACTTATGCATATATACACACATACAATACATATATACAGTACATACATATACGGTATACCTATATATACCTATAACTATACACATCCATACATACACAGACACCCATATAATTATGCATATTATGCTTATATATTATATACAATTATGCATATAATTGTATATAATACATTATATATGCTTGACCTTAGTGCAGCATTTGATACCATTGATCATTCCATTCTTCTGGATAGACTAGAAAATGTTGTGGGAGTTAAGGGAACGGCCCTCTCCTGGCTCAGCTCTTATTTAACTGATCGCTATCAGTTTGTTGATGTAAATGGTGATTTTTTTTGAGACATACTGAGGTGTTCCACAAGGTTCTGTCTTGGGTCCACTGCTTTTTTCTTTATATATGTTTTATAGAATTGAGGAATGTGTAAAGGACATTAGACACTGGATGCTTATTAACCTCCTTCTACTTAGCTTCGACAAGACAGAAGTACTTGTACTCGGACCACATACAGCTAGAAGTAGGTTTTCTGATTACACAGTAACTCTGGATGGCCATTCTGTTTCTTCACGTGCAGCAGTAAAAGACCTCAAGGGGATTCAAATATTTTATGATCACAACATTCCCACAGCATTCCTGCATGACAATCAGCCAAAATGAGTTTGTTGTGTGAAGTTTGTTTTTAGTTTTGCACTGAAGCTACATGACTAATGTTGATAACAAGCAATGGAAGCTTATAGCTACCAGTTTAGACATGGTTTCTGGCTCTATATGATACACTATTATCTTGTGAGCTACAACCCCAATTCCAAAAAAGTTGGGACACTGTGTAAAACATAAATAAAAACAGAATGTGAAGATTTGCAAATCATGGAAACCCTGTATTTCATTGAAAATAGTACAAAGACAACATATCAAATGTTGAAAATGAAAAATTTTATTGTTTTTTGAAAAAAATATATGCTCATTTTGAATTTCATGTCTGCAACACATTTCAGAAAAGTTGGGACGGGGCAACAAAAGACTGAAAAAGTTGTGTAATGCTAAAAACAACTAATTTGGTTAATTGTCAACAGGTCAGTAACATGACTGGGTATAAAAAGAGCATCCCAGAGAGGCGGAGTCTCTCAGAAGGAAAGATGGGGCGGGGTTCACCGCTCTGTAAAAGACTGCGTGGGCAAACATCTCATCTCATTATCTCTAGCCGCTTTATCCTGTTCTACAGGGTTGCAGGCAAGCTGGAGCCTGTCCCAGCTGACTACGGGCGAAAGGCGGGGTACACCCTGGACAAGTCGCCAGGTCATCACAGGGCCATGGGCAAACAGTGCAACAATTTAAGAATAATGTTCCTCAATGTAAAACTGCACAGAATTTGGCGATCACATCATCTATGGTCCATAATATCATTAAAAGATTCAGAGAATCTGGAGAAATCTCTGTATGCAAGAGACAAGGCTGAAAACTGACATTAGATGCCTGTGATCTTCAGGCCCTCAGGAGACACTGCATTAAAAGCAGACACGTGTCTGTAGTGGGCTCAGGAACACTTCAGAAAACCATCGTCTGTGAAAACACTTCATTACTGCATCCACAAATGCAAGTTAAAACCAGACATAAACAATGTCCAGAAACCCCGCCCCCTTCTCTGGGCCTGAGCTCTTTTACGATGGACTGAGGCAAAGTGGAAAACCGTCCCGAGGTCTGACGAATCAAAAGTAGAAATTCTCTTTAGAAATCATGGACACCACGTCCTCCAGGCTAAAGAGGAGAGGGACCATCCGGCTTGTTATCAGTGCACAGTTCAAAAGCAGCATCTGTGTTGGGATGAGGGGGCATTAGTGCACATGGCATGGGTAGCTTGTACATCTGCGAAGGCATTATTAATGCTGAATGATATAAACACGTTTCAGAGCAACATGCTGCCATCCAGACAAAATCTTTTTCAGGGAAGGCCTTCTTTCTTTCAGCAAGACAGCATGCCAAACCGCTTTCTGCACATATTAAAACTGTGTGGCTCCGTAGTAAAAGAGTCCGGGTGCTAAACTGGCCTGCCTGCAGTTCAGACCTGTCTCCCATTGAAAACATTTGGTGCATTTTGAAGCGCAAAATACGACAAAAGAGACCCCAAACTGTTGAGCAACTGAAATTGTGTATCAGTCAAGAATGGGACAATATTTCTCTTTCAAAACTACAGCAATCGGTGTTCTCAGTTCCCAAACATTTACAAAGTGTTCTTTAAAATAGAGGTGATGCAATACAGTGGTAAGCACGCCCCTGTCCCAACTTTTTTTTTGAAACATATTGCTGACATGAAATTCAAAATGAGCATATATATATATATATATATATATATATATATATATATATATATATATATATATATATTTTTTTTTTTTTTTTTTTTTTTTTTTTTTTTTTTAAAAATCAATAAATTTTCTCAGGTTCAACATTTGATATGTTGTCTTTGTACTATTTCCAATGAAATATAGCACTTCCATGATTTGCAAATCATCATATTCTGCTTTTATTTAGAGTTTACACAGCGTCCCAACTTTTATGGAATTGGGGTTGAAGAAGTCATTCAGCTGATAACAGGTACAGATTAAATTGATGTAATGTTTCAGAATGCAGACTTTTTTTTTTTTTGATGTGAGGCACATGACAGCGTGATGATATCGACATGCAGCTTCCATGATATTTACTTGGAGGCTATAAGTGTTAGTTAGCTACATTAGCCGTGCAGGTTCAGTGCAAAAAAAAAAGGATTTATAAAACATATTTGTAATTTGGCTACAAAGAATGCTAAAGCAAATTATTATTAATATATACTTTTTAAGGAGGGTTTCTTTTTTATATAAAATACTTTGTGGTACAAATAAGCAGCACAAATAAAGGTTAGTGACTGACTCACTGGAAGTGAAAGTAACTAAATACCCAAAACAGCAAAATAATTTTCGGTTTGCGGCAAGAATTTACAAATTCACATTTTCTTTGTTTGAATGTTCTTTGTTTGGTCTTTTAAAATCAAATAAAACTAGAAAAACACTCGGAGAGCGCAGACCTCCACCAAGAATCCTTTAAAAAATCCGGGATCCAGAAGGTGATCCGGATCACCGCCAAAATTTAATGGATTGTTACTTGTGCCCAGTCACACCTCTGGAAAAAATTTCAGAGCAATCCGTTCATTACTTTTTCCGTAATGTTGCTAACAGACAAACCAACAAACAAACAAACCAACGCTACCGAAAACATAACCTCCTTGGCGGAGGTAATAATGTGCATTTTAAAAAAATTTGTATTTAAATAAGTCTGACAATGAATACAGTGGTGGGCAGAAGTTTACATACCCCAACAGAGTGTTTTGTTTCTTGGCTATTTCTAAGAGAAATTGAATGATAATACACAAAAACCTTTATTTCACTTGTGGTTAATGGTTGGCTGAAGCCATTTATTGTCAAGAAAATGTCAAGAAAATGTTAACTCTTTAAACCATTATGACAACAAAATACTACACAAATGACCCTGATCAAAAGTTTACATACCCCAATTCTTAATGCTGTGTATTTCCCCCTTTAACATCAATTACAGCTTGAAGTCTTTTGTGATAGTTGTCAATGAGTCTCTTTATCTTTTCAGATGGTAAAGCTGCCCATTCTTCTTGGCAAAAAGCCTCCAGTTCCTGTAAAGTCTGGGGCTGTCTTGCATGGACTGCACGTTTGAGGTCTCCCCAGAGTGGCTCAATAATGTTGAGGTCAGGAGACTGAGATGGCCACTCTAAGACCTTCACTTTATGCTGTTGTAGCCACTGACAAGTTGATTTGGCCTTGTGTTTTGGATCATTGTCGTGCTGGAATGTCCAAGTTGGTCCTATGCGCAGCTTCCGGGCTGAGGCGTGTAGATTTTCCTCCAGTATTTTTTGATAAGTGACTGCATTCATCCTGCCATCAACTCTTACCAAATTTCCAGTGCCTTTGTAGTTCACACATCCCCAAAACATCAGAGATCCACCACCATGTTTCACTGTGGGAATGGTGTACTTTTCATCATAGGCCTTGTTGATTCCTCGCCAGATGTAGCGTTTAGTGTTGTGCCCAAAAAGTTCAATTTTGGTCTCATCACTCCACACAACTTTTTGCCAGAAGGTTTGGGGCGTGTCTCTGTGCAGTCTGGCATATCGTAGACGGGCTTCTTTGTGGCATTTGCGTAGAAGGGGCTTTCTTCTGGCAACTCTCCCATGCGGCCCATTTCTTCTCAAGAGTCTCCTAATTGTACTCTTTGAAACATCCACATCAACTTGTTTCAGAGAATCTCGAAGTTCACCAGATGTTATTTGGGGCTTCTTCTTTACATCACGCACAATTCTTCTAGCAGTGGTGGGTGAAATTTTTCTTGGTCTACCTGAACGGGCTTTGGTGTCTACAGAGCCCCTGACTTTCCACTTCTTGATTATTGTTTGAACAGTGCTGACTGACATTTTTAATTGCTTTGATATTTTCTTATATCCCTTCCCTGATTTATAAAGTTCAACTACCTTTTCACGCAGGTTCTTTGACAATTCCTTTGATTTTCCCATGGCTCAATCTCAAAGATGACGCGCAGCACTGGATGAGGGATAAAAGGTTCTCTCAAAAGTCCAGCAATTTACTGACTTTTATTTTCACCCACTAATTAGAAGAAAACAGATCACAGGTGAAGGTAGTTGCCTTTAATTGCCATTCAGTCCTGTTTATGTCAAATTGTGTACAGGTTTTCAGGCCAATTCACAGGGGTACGTAAACTTTTGATCAGGGTCATTTAGGTAGTTTTTGTTGTTTTCATGGTTTTCAAAGACTAAACGCAGTAATGAATGCAATAAATAGCTTCAGCCAACCATTAACCACAAGTGAAATAAAGGTTTTTGTGTATTATCATTCAATTTCTCTTAGAAACAGGCAAGAAACGAAACATTCTGTTGGGGTATGTAAACTTTTGCCCACCACTGTATATATTTTTTATTCTAGGCATGAAAGAAACTCTAAACTAATCCATAGGCCGGTTTCTTATCTAACTAATATCTAAAAGTATGAACAATGAGACCAAAAGTAACAGGAAATATAATTATAAGGAATTAGAAAATATTGAGGAGATAAATAAATATCAGTCTACCGTAGATATAAAGACTGGAACCATGACCAAAGAGTGGACGAGAAAAGTGTAAACATGACCCCCCCAAAAAAATCTGTCAATTCAAGCATATTTGCTTCATTATTGTTATTTTCCTATAAGGGTGTGCAAAGATTTGCACAGTTATGAGTGTGTGCTTTTGTTGTCTTTAATTTCAGTGAACTCGTGATTCGCTTTTTATCACTAAGTATATCAAAGTAGCGCGTGACTCAGGTGAGCTTCGCACTGACGTCACTAATTACATCACTTAACCACTCGAGCGCTTTACTTCTGGCTTTAGACAAATAAAAGCAAATAAACTTTTCTGTTCAAACCCAATGCCTTAAAACGTCGCATATTTTTAAACAATTTCTATAATTTGATATTTATTTTGTGTGAATATGAAACTTTAAAGGTGGTTTGTGGTTTTTCTTCCGATTTTCTCCAGAGTTTGGAAATCTGCGAACCGCACATCATCACTTGACATCGAGGTCACTAATTAAACACGTGTTAAGCAGGTGTAAAGGGATATTAATGAACAAATAAACAAAACAAGCAAAAATCAATCCATCCATCCATTTGGCCCTCGTCAGGCATCAAAAAATCTAAATTGTTTCTATGTTTACCAAAATAATCAAAAAAAAAGGAAGTAATTAAGTAAGTAAGCATTGTATTTTGGCCCCATTGGACTTCCATCAGATGTCTCGAAAGCAAAGTATTTTCATAACTATAGGTTTAATTTTAGCATTAGAATTTCAATGCCAAATTTCTGTTTAAAAACACCAAATCTACTTTTAAAAGTGATATTTTTCTGTTGATATTTCAAGTTGTATAATATTTTGAAGCCTGCATGTATATAATCTTAAACATGGCATCTTTAGTCAACAACTTAATTTGTCACACTTTTACATCATCAGGTTGCCATGTTGGTTGGTTTTGTTTTTTGCCTCTTCTTTGCACAGGGAAATGTTCTGTATTAATTTGTTTTGTGGCAAAAACCAATAAAGAGACTGGTGGGGAAAAACAGGAAGCTTTTTTTAAAGGTCCCATGGCATGAAATTTTCACTTTCTGAGGTTTTTTAATGTTAAAATGAGTCCCTCTGACCTTCTTAAGTCACCCCAGTGGCTAGAAATTTCATAATGTGTAAACCAGACTATGCCCAACATTTGAGAATGGCGCGTCAAAACGGCGCATTGATAAACTCTTCCCTTTACTACGTCAGCAAGGGAGATGATCCCCACGCCCCCCCTCTGGATTCCCACCCACTGTATGGATTGCCCGCCCAGTTGTAGTGAGGAGACCATAGAGGGAGGACACAACAACATGGCATCACCTAAGCGAGCGAAACATGGAAATTGCGCTGTACATGGATGTGACAACACAGAAAAGAGTCTGTTTTTCCTGCCGACGGGAGAGCCCCTGAAGACGCAGTGGCTTAATTTTATTTACTTCAATAATACGCCGTCGAGTCTACCTAAGACGGTGTATGTTTGTCAGAAGCATTTTCCTGATGAATGTTTCCACAACTTGGGACAGTACAGGGCAGGTTTTGCACATCAACTGTCACTGAAGCCTGGGTCCGTACCAAGCGTCCCTGCCGCATCAGCCACAAACACCGAACAAGTGTAGAACTGTTAAGTCATTTTGCCGTGTTTTAAAATCGGTGCCACATTAGCCTTGCAATGGCTACATTAGCTGTGCAGCTAACCGCTTCCTGCAGTTAGCCAGGTACTCTGCGCTACAAAACCAAAAAGCATGCAGCATGCTCTGTTATAATAGCCAATCAAAACAGTTTTTACAAAGACACCCGCATTCTTTTTTTAAGTCACTCGTTCATTTTATTTGTTTGTTCAGTAAAAACCCAAACATTTGTTGAATTTATTTTATTTCCTCGCGTCGCACCTTAATGACGTCAGCGCGCGGTATTTTTCCCTTCGCGGTTTGTTCCTTCTCTCTCGCCATAGTAAGACACCCACATCTGCTTGTTCTGACCCACTGGAGGTAGCGTCACAGTGCTGTTAGCCAATCAGAGGTAACACGTTTACATGTCATGAATATTAACGATAAGACCCGCCCCCACCCTCTACCCTTCCCCGCCTCCTGCTTCTCATTAGCAAAACGACGCACTGGGAAAAGCACTGAAATGGGGCTTTCTCCCAGGAGGCTATATCTACGTGCCGAGGGTTCATTTTGAGAAAGGCTGCGGATATAACATCCGGAAACCTCCACGAGCCCGTTTAAAGCATCAACAAACCACCATGCCATGGGACCTTTAAGGCTTTAAAAATAGGCTATACACTTCACATTCATTTATTTATTTGTCTTATTTATTGCAATGACTTCTTGCAAATTTGGCAACCTCCATTCTCACCAAAAATAACCTTTCACCAGTTTGATGCAATCTAGTGACATTTCAGAGAGCCAGTAGTGACCTCTAGTGATGTTTCTTGACAATACCATCTGTATATCTATTCACTGTATCAACAATATTTACGTTAACACATGAAGTCATGAGATTTTTACTGGAATGCTAGCACCAAGCTAGTGGGCTGGTAAAGTACCATAAATGCCACAAGTCACCATTATAATTCAGCTAAAACAGAAATGAGCACAGACACATCACCCTGCTGGATGCCAAAGGAAATGTTTGTAACAGGGTGGAAAATATTAACAGCTGTAGAACTGTAGAGCTATAGTGTTGTCTTGTCGGTACAGTGACTTCACAATGCCTAATGAATTATTGGTATTAATTACCTTTAGCGAGCAGGTGGTGGATTTGTCAGGTTTTGCCAGCTGTGTCCTGACCGGTCGCTCTGGAGGTCGTTTGGGTGTTTTCGGAGGTCGTGGTGGGGGTGTTACTGTGGCTACAGCATACCTCCTCATGGTGTAGTAACATTTCTCAGAAATCTCTTCAACAAACGAGTTGACGCTGCACGAAGGTTCCCCGTCGTTCCATCTTTTATCCATGTGAAGGGTCATGTGGGTGCGGTTTACTGGGATCTCCGACCAGCTTGAGAGGTCAGTGGTCGAGATGAGCAAATAAGGGTCAACGATTTCTTCCTCAATGCGTAGGCCTGGAACTCCAGCCAAAATGTCCTCCTTTAATGAAAGATCACGAACAGAAACCTTGACGTTGAATGGCAAAGGGAACCAACGGCAAATCTCTGAAAGGGAGTACTGTCGTTTATCATGGACGACTTCCATAAATCCGCCGTCTAAAAACATCGGGAGACGCACAGCCTCATGAGACTTCCCTTTAATCTTCAAACACATCAGGGAATCCATCATTTTTCCAGTTTCAACAGGTTCTTTTTTCTTCACTTGAAACTCATCCCCTGCAAGAACAGATGCCAAACCATCGTAAATGGAATCAAAAGCTCTAGTAGCTACAACATGCAGTTTTTCAGTGTCACTTTGTGCTCGTTTTAGGTCGTATGCCGTCGGGAATTCACGAGGCCGCCGCTTTAGCCGTCCATTATAGCTTGTGGGAATCAAGAAGTGTCTGGGTGATTCTTGCCGGATTTCCGTGGCAAGGATCCGCTTGGCTTTGTAAGCACCATGGACGATTATTTGTGTGCAAGCTAACAGGGATGCCAACTCTTCTGGCATGTTCCCTTCAGTTGTAGGTCTTTCAATCACTTCAGCCACAAAGGGGAAGATCTCGGAAGGTTTTTGGAACACATCCTGAAGGGAAAGTGGCTGAATGAAGGAGCTGGTGTCAAACTGATCCGTCACATCCATGACTTCCACATCCAGGTTGGATGGAATGACGACTATGTTCTTCCCCACTGTGGGGAGAGGAAAAAAAACGAGAAACATGAGATGTAGAGAATGTACATTTGGGTAATATTTAAATCAGATTTTTAAAATTATTTTTGTTACAAAATCTGAAGAGGTGTGCTGGGTCAGTGGAACCAAATATTAACTCTTTAGTGTTATTTCTGTAGAAGTGGGGGTGTCGTGGCTCAGGTGGATAAGGCACCATACCATAAATCCGGGGACCCGGGTTCGATTCTGACCCAAGGTCATTTCCCGATCCCTCCCCATCTCTCTCCCACTCATTTCCTGTCTCTACACTGTCCTATCCAATAAAGGTGAAAAAAGCCCAAAAAAAATCTTTAAAAAAAAAAATTCTGTAGAAGTAATATCTATGGAAGGCTTCACTCAGGATTTAGATGTTTATCACAATACTGCTGTAATACCGAAGATCAAAACATTTTTCCAGGGAGACTGAAACCTTTTGGGGGTTAACAGCCGTGTCCTGGCTCATATCCTATCTTACAGATCTGGACCTCAGTCGGTAAATGTTAATGATGATCTTTATGCGGAGAAAATTAAAGTTTGTTGTTCCATAAGGCTCTGTTTTAGGATCAGTTCTGTTTCCTTGTGTATGCTGCCACTGGATACAGTTAAGCCCTTTGCACACCAAGTCCAAATTCCACCCATCCATCCATCTATTATCTGTAACCGCTTATCCTGTGCAGGGTCGCAGGCAAGCTGGAGCCTATCCCAGCTGACTATGGGTGAGAGGTGGGGTTCACCCTGGACAAGTTCCCAGGTCATCGCAGGGCTGACACATAGAGACACACAACCGTTCACACATACATTCACACCTACGGTCAATTTAGAGCCACCGGTTATCCTAACCTGCATGTCTTTGGACTGTGGAGGAAACCGGAGCACCTGGAGGAAACCCACACAGACACAGGGAGAACATGCAAACTCCGCACAGAAAGACCCCTGTTGGCCACTGAGCTCGAACCCAGAACCTTCTTGCTGTGAGGTGACAGTGCTAGCCACTACACCACCGTGCCGCCCCCAAGTCCAAATTTTCAGACAAAACATTCACAGGAAATCACTTTGGGTCATGAAATGTGTGTTCTTATTAGTCTTTAAACACCAAGAATGAAATTTGGTACGATGGAAAAGTTAAACTGGATCTGTCTTGTTTGTGAAATTTCACATGGGAAAATTATTACCCACCCAATCAAATGAGGATTCCACTGGGTTCCATTGATGTTGCATAACAGAACAATAAGTGGAAAAACCCAGCAAAATGGGTGAGCAGCTCATTAATCTTGTTGCCCAGTGTCACGTATCTCCGCTTCAACTCTTGAATGAGGTTATGAAACTTTCCTTGTTCTGGTCTCTGTTCCAACAACCCAAAACATTCTTGAGAACACATCTATAATTATAATTGTTTTCATCGCTTCTTCACCAGAAGACTCCATCGTTCACACAGGACACTGATAGTCATGGCATGAAACGAGCATGAAATATTGCAAAATTCACATCAGACTTGATGAGTATATTCCGTGTGCGAACATTTTGCATGCAAACTTTTCAGCCATGCTGAAGACACCCACAGACTGTGGATATTAACCAGTGCTTAATTTGTGAAGTGGGAGGTCCCGGAACGCAGGAGGTGGGTGGGTCCGGCAACTCAAAAAAAAAAAAAAAAAAGGCGGGGGGTGGTTTACTATAACTTTACGCACACACGCCTATTGCATGACATGTATTGCAACAGCACCAGTTATCAAATCCTGGACAACAATGGACAACGCTCAGAATGTTCTCCAAACAGGCACTCAAGTTCACTCTCGCTCTCCACACATACGTTAAGGCAGGGGTTGGGAACCTTTTTGGCTGAGAGAGCCATGAAAGCCACATATTTTCAAATACATTTTCGTGAGAGCCATATATAAAAAGTGATGCTGAATACAACTAAAATGCATTTTTACGTATGACCAACAATCTCATCTCATCTCATTATCTCTAGCCGCTTTATCCTTCTACAGGGTCGCAGGCAAGCTGGAGCCTATCCCAGCTGACTACGGGCGAAAGGCGGGGTACACCCTGGACAAGTCGCCAGGTCATCACAGGGCTGACACATAGACACAGACAACCATTCACACTCACGGTCAATTTAGAGTCACCAGTTAACCTAACCTGCATGTCTTTGGACTGTGGGGGAAACCAGAGCACCCGGAGGAAACCCACGCGGACACGGGGAGAACATGCAAACTCCACACAGAAAGGCCCTCGCCGGCCCCAGGGCTCGAACCCAGGACCTTCTTGCTGTGAGGCGACAGCGCTAACTACTACACCACCGTGCCACCCTGACCAACAATTTGAGTGTAATATATTCTTTTTCATAATGAAGAGGCTCTTGACATGCCGTCTTCCTCCTGTCCCCCGCTGAATATTTTGACGCAAACGTAGCTTGGCGTGTTTCGAAGTGTCGCTTTATTTCATTGTTTCATCGATGCAATCTCATCATTGTATAGGCCTATTGGACACAAAGCAGAACCCTCTCACCCCACAAAGGCGAATTCCTCTATCCATTCCTGTTGAAATGTACGGTAGCCTACCAGTCACCTTTTTTCCCCATTTCGCCATGTTCTTTGTCAAAAGGCTTTGCTTTGCGGACAGCTAACTGACTTTTTCATTAAATGGAGGTGTACTTCTTGATCTCAATGTGAGCTGATTAATCTGCGAGCCAGATGCAGTCACCAAAAGAGCCACATCTGGCTCCCGAGCCATTGCAGACCCCTGCGTTAAGGCAACAGCTGGATCAACAATTAACAAATCAAACACAGGTTACAATATATTGATGGCCATAATAAAACACAGCAGAGTAAAGACTTAATCTTGCTTGTGTATCTGACTGAGCTTATAAAGAAAGTAAATAAATAAAACGGTCCTGGAGCTTGCACCCACAAAGACCGTAGAACGCATTTGAACAATAGACCTACCACGTGTTGACCGACCCGGCAGTGGCCCCGCTTGGCAAAAAAATAAATAAATAAAATATCATCAGACATTATGATCTTAGAAAACGCTTTAGTGACGAACAGTTACAGACAGTAATAAGTCGTGATATTATGTTATAAAATATTTTTTATTAGGCTATATATTAAATTATACATTAAATTTATCTTCTAAAATAACAGACTGTACTCATATCACAACCGGTTTATTTCACCGTCGGAGATCAGATCACACAAGACATGAGTTAAATGACTCATTTTAAGGATTTAAGTAGGGTATTTAAAAGCATAGCCTAGGATTTCAAGCATATTTCAAGTTTAAAAGCAGTGCCAGCAAACGTAAGTGCAATCAATTCAAGTAATAGTTACGAAATAAAGGGTTTACAAAACAAGTTGGAGGATTCATTTAAAGGATTCAAGTTTTACTATATTCCAAGGATTCGAGTAATGGGTAAGTAATAACGGGTTTTTAAAAAGTGACGTGAACCATTTTTTCTTTTTCAAGTAACACGGTTAATTCTTTTCTTAAGTAATAACGAGTTGACATGTAACGTTTTTTTTTTTTCAGGGCAGTGATCCGCCTACACCCTTCACATAGTCGAGGATTTGTTCTGTAACTGGGATTGTTCGCAGGTGGTCGGCAGGTTCAGGATGCACCGGCGCTTTGCCAGCCCATTGTAGCTCTCTCGGGTTGCTCCGTCACGGGTGGAATCCTGCGCTGGCTGTGTAAAATGTCTGTAGAGGGCAGGGTAACGTTTAGGATCCAGCTGTCCTGGGACTTTGAAAAATTTTAGTAAGCTTTCTTCTTTTTAGTAAGCTTTCTTGTTCTTGTTCGGCAGCCATTTTGGACGGCACGCTTAAGTCCTTCAGTGCAAGGCGGTATGAGATGGTGGAGACCTTTGCACATTTTAACAAGAAAGTAAGCTGTGATTCGTGTTAAATTGGATCTGCCTTTTATCACAAACACTGTACCCAGCCTTGGTATGGAGCCCCGTTTATTTATTTCTGTGTCCCGTTTCTTTCTAGCCTCTGTTATTGCATTTTATGTCTGATGTCTGCTACATGCAACCCTAGACAAATTAACACTGCCTTGTTTCACTGCTCAGATGGGTTAACAAACACTGACCCATTTACTTTTTGCTATATATTTTATCAAAATTGCGTTAACTGATAAACTAACCTGAAATGAAATGATCACCGCAAAGTCTGGAGTACTCTGTTGGCTCCCAATCCTGTCTCTTCACAGCTGCAATCCATTTGGCCCTCTTGTCTGGGTCAGTAGGAAACCGGTAGTGATGTGTCGGTTGCGAACGATCCGGTTCAAAGAGCCGGCTCTTTGAAGTGAACGACGGGAGCCGAGTTGGGGAGCCGAATTAGTTTTTTGTCCTTAGGTGCCTCAGAGAGAGAGACTTTCACAAAAAACGTTGCTGTCCGATTGCGTCTTTGTGTTGTCTATTACCATTCAAAGGAAAAAAAGTAGCATGGTGTACGCCTACTTTTTTTGGTTGGGGGGGTTGATGTCATTCACAGCTGCGAAAATACGAAAATTGGTGTAATGCTTAAAGCTGTGGAGCGCAGGGGAGAGGAGTCTGTGAGGCACCTGAGGAGGGGAAAATCAGCTGTGTATTTTATATTGGTAATATAACACAGTTTTGCATTATGTTTGTGAGAAAATAATTTATTAATTGGTAAGTAAGTTTACACTGCTATACTTTACAAAGCTTTACAATGGCTACAAAAACTAAAAAATAAAATGGAAAACGTCCTATTGATAAAATATAAATAATAATGTAATTAATTAACTAGTTAATTGCAGCAATTAAATCAAAAATAAAATCTCCGGAGCCGTTTGGGAGCCGAAAGAGCCGGCTCCTTATAGTAAGAAGAGCCAAAAGAGCCGAAATTCCCATCACTAGAAACCGGTAAAAGGAGCGTCCTGCACGCTGTCCCTGTCTGTTGTGGCAGCCCGCAGCACAACAAGCAAACACCATGGTTATTTATCGAGTGCTTACTGACAAATTAATCTATTCTAGGTGTCTGTAACACGTTTTTTTTCAAGCCGGTTCTCCCTCTCTGTCTGCAGCGTTAGTATGTAGCTTGACGTTCAAAATGGCGGACACCGGGGCGTCACGTGACCCTGTGACGTCAGGTGAAATACCTCAATTGAGCGGAAGTATACACTCCATGCCCCCCCCCCCTCGCATAGATTTTGTGGACGTCATAGGAGAGAAATCAACAACAGATATCAAAATCAAAACCGAACACTAAACAAATTATTTACTTATTTATTTAATTTATTGTTTGATTTTTTTTCCCTTTGTGGTGGTCACGGAGGTGATCTGATCCATTTAAATAGCTGCCGGAACACCGAATGAAATGAAAATAGCTGCCGGATCCGACGACAGAGGTTCCGGATCTTGTTCCATCATGTTCCGACTCAAATTAAGCCCTGATATTAACCAGACAATGGACTGCTTTTTTTAAAATAAAAAATAATTTTGAGGACTGCATCAAGAACCTCAAAGCGTGGATGCTGAGTCACTTTTGCTTTTCCTTGGGCCACGAGAAGCAAACTGTCCTCGTATGAATGCTGCATAGTGTTTCAGATTCTGCTCCATTCTACACCATCCAACTGAAAATCCAGTCCAAAGATCTCATTTGACACTGATGTAGATAACATTCCCAGGATCAACATTACTTCCATCTCATTAGTATGTGAACTAATACACAACTGTTACCAGACTAATTCATGCATTGATTATCTTCAGATTTGTCTGCTGTAATGCCTTATTGTGTGTGCAACATTTCCAGGTGATTTACATATAGCTTCAAATTATTGCTCTACATAACCTGAGAACTTTTGGTCTATTGTCTGCTCTTCTGCTTTGATGAAAATGTTCATCAGTACCTACAGTAATGGAAAGCTTTTCCGAGTTAGGGACAGGAATACAATCTTGATCTTGAAATCTAGACTGGAACCTGAAACGTTTAGCCATTAGAAAAATGCTTATGCTTCGAAATACAGGTGCAGATATGAGAGTTCATGGATATAGTGAGTTAACTGGGATGTTGACAGCTCCCATAGGGATACGTTCTCCCAGTAACATTTTATGTATCATGTTAGACTTTCTAGTTTACCTCCATCCTCCTGCCTGAAGTGAGATCAACACAGCTGTGGATCCCATCACCCTCTGAACCTGTCTGAATTATGCTGAAGCTCTGCTCCTTCTGTTCCTACTGCTGGCTCATGTTTCAGCCATTCACCTTTCTGCTGCTGCTCTAAAAAAAAAATGGATGCCCCTCCAACAGTCGAGGATGAGTTCTTCCTGCTGTCATGATGGACCTGCCTTATGTTGCGCTCAGTATATTTTCAGCACAATCAGCGCCATTCACTTGGACATTCTCAACTATCCAAGTACAGTTGGAGCCTGATATCAGAATTCCACCATCCGGAGTTGACCAGAAAAGTCAGGAATTCTTCCTTGCACCAGCTCAAGTCATTGGAGAGCCTTGAAAACATCATCTCTGGCTTGCTCGCTTAAGGCCTGTATCTAATCCCTAGACTATGGTTCCCAACCATGGTCGTAGAGAACCCCATGTCCTGAATATTTTAGGTGTTTTCTCCGCTCCCAACACACCTCATTCAACCCATCAGCTAATAATAGTCCTTAGCTGAGAAAACACTTAAATGTGCGGAACTCATGCCCTAGAAAACACCTGCTGTTTTAAGTGCTATACAAATAAAATATGTGCCAAACAGCAACTCGTACATGTCAGTGGTTCCAAGCCCTTGATGTACAACTACACAGCATTTCAAATAAGAAGGTTGTTACTTACCTGACATGACGGCTTGTAACTCGTACACAGGAGTTAACGTCAACTCTCCACACACGTTTTCCAACAAATTGGAAAACAGCAAATCCTTTACGGGCAGGTCTTTTGCTACAGTCACAACTCTCTTCCTTCCATTAGGGATTTTCCACATGGCGAGCTCTTGGAGTGTGTAAAATTGATCATCCTCACACTCCATGAAATTCCCTTGCTGCGAGAGGCCAAGCGTGAAGCAGAACTTCGGTTCTTGATGAAGGATCTCGCATACAACATAGCCTTCCTCACCATCGTGAAGGGTGGAGGTAATTCGGAAGATCTCTCCCTTGTTCAGTGAGCCTTGTGGGAGAACAATTTTCGCCGAGGACAGGAACACCGGTTGGCTGAGTACGTGAGTTCCAATCTTCAGCGAGTACACGATTTCTCGGATGCTCAGATAAGGTTCAGGGTCTGCTACGATCCTAAAGAGACCTTTTACACAAATACAACATCTTGAGATGGACCACCAACAAAATCTGAAAATCCATAATTATTTCATAGATTATAAATGCCTGGAGTTTGAAAAAATATGGTGGGAAAGTAATGATTGTAAAAGTAAGCTTCATTTATTCAACAATTTCAGATGCCCAGAAATCACACATTTATGATACTTTCTTGGTTTCCACATTCCTTGTCAGGTCATTGTGTCCTGTCCTCTTTACAGGAATGAGTTGTCCCTATAACATGAAGCTCATGTGTTGCTAGTTGTTAGCATGAACAAAGAGTACAGAAGTTACCAATGTAGTAGGGTGACCAGACGTCCCCGTTTTCCAGGAACAGTCCCCAATTTTGGTGGCCTGTCCCAGGCTGGAGCTGTCCCTGGAAATGTCCCTGTTTTTAACCATGCCTGACAGACCCGGGGAAAAAAAAAAAGACCAAAACATCTACCAGATTTCAGCAAACACTTCATATATTGTTTTGTGGATCATTTGAAGACGGGCTCAGGCTGATAGCAGAGGTGTTCTAGAGCAGGGGTTCCCAACCTTTTCTACTTTAAGGCCCACCTACTCATACTTGTTGGGGCCCATTAAAAAAGATCCCCAATTAATTTGGCTTATTGATTCTATTAGAATCTAATAATCTTTTGTAAAACGTATTAATGGACTGCAACATCACTCCCTGTTACACATGGGAGCCCAGGAATCAAATAAATATAATAAAGACATTTTTAAAATGTAGGTATTGTATTTAAAACTGTATGGATGTGCCAGAAGCCAAACCATGCAGCAGGGCATTCTCAGTCAAAAGGGAATGAAGATATTAAGTGGGGTTTTTTTTGCTGTTTTTTTAAGATTGTATATATTTATTTTAGCCTTCTGTATTTGTAATTATTTGTATCTATACATGCACGACCCCACCAACTCTGCTGATCAACTTTTCCTGTTCAAATAAAGTCATTCATTCATTCATTCATTATGAGTTGGAAATTATCCATTCTTCGAGTTCCCCGACATCTCAAACTACCTGGTGCTGCAGACATCGTTCTACACGGACACACAGATGAAAACTTGGAAGAGCATGGAGGAGAACAACTTTTTATATGTGGCTGGGTTAAAGATTTGGGGATCAGGACACTACAAGATAAATTGTGTATCATTTTTGCCCAGGTATGGAGGAATTTCTGGGCTTTCTGTACGTGTATTTGAGATGGTTGCTAGGACGCTACAAGTTTTAGTCTCAGGTGTAAACAAACCACAGTTGCTCGATTCTCAATCCTCCCTGCTCTTCTATTCCAGCAGGCATCATAGATCCATATAAGTTACCCACAAACATATTTATTTATTCTACACACTGCTCTCTCTCTCTCTCTTGCCCCTTTTCCACCAAAGCAGTTCCAGGGCTGGTTCGGGGCCAGTGCTTAGTTTGGAACCGGGTTTTCTGTTTCCACTGACAAAGAACTGGCTCTGGGGCCAGAAAAACCGGTTCCAGGCTTGTACCAACTCTCTGCTGGGCCAGAGGAAAGAACCGCTTATGTCAGCAAGGGGGGTGGAGTTGTTAAGACCAACAACAATAACAAGACCACGAAAGATCGCCATTTTTAAGCAACAAGAAGCAGCAGCTGTACAAACGTGAAGTCATCCATTATTATTATTGTTGTTGTTGCTGCTTCTTCCGTGTTGTTTTTGCTTCGATATTCGCGCCAAGGTTTATGCAAACATAGCGACGTAACTGACGTATACAGCGACATAATGCCGTGGCTTCCCTTAGCACCGCGAGCGATGGAAAAGCAAACTGGTTCTCAGCTGGCTCGCAAGTTGAACGAGTTGTGAACCAGCACCAGCCCCGAACCAGCCCTGGAACTGATTTGGTGGAAAAAGGGTATCTGTGTGCATGTGCACACTCGTGGGTTAAATGCAGAGGAGGAATGTGACAAAAATAAAAGCTCGTTCTTCTTAATTTACCCACAAATGTTTTTTATTCCACTTGAAAAGTTTTCAGCAAACTAGCTACCAGATTTGGGACACTATGATATTCTAAACTAGTTAGTATTTGGCTTCAAACATGAAAAAAATTCACAGCCCACTAGATGGTGTTTCGCAGCCCACTAATGGGCTGCAGCCCAGTGGTTGAGAAACACTGTTCTAGAACACCTCTGGCGAGAGCCTCTCCACTGTTGTGATTGGTAGAGCTGAGGAACAACTTTTTAGCATAGCGCGAGACTCTTTGTCTAAAGTCATTCATTCAGCTTTGACAGATCGCTTCAGCCATTCCTGGACAGGTGAACCACCGTCTTTTCTTGTAGGCCAAAGTGAAATTGTTTGTCGTCTGTTATTTAGCTTTTAAATGTATAAGCTACATTTTGCGATGCTGTATATGACATAACATTGCTTGTCACACTGTACTGAGATGTAACGCTTGTCCATTACTAGTGGCATATATGGTAATTAATTTAATATATTTACTTTCATGGGTCTAAAACATCTATTTCAGTGAGCCTACAATTTAAGAGTCTATAAATCTAAACTGTGTACCCATACCACAGATTTTCACCTTGTCTTTAATTAATGTTCAACTAAAGCAGGTGCAGAATCGTCCGACAGCGCACTCAGTGAGGAAAATCCCACTTTTTATGCAGTGCCTAGCCAAAATACATGAAAACCAGAAATGCCCTCCCAACTTTTTATTACAAAGATGAAAACTTTAGATGTGTTGATTTCTTTTCAGAAATCTGGTCACTTTACACTGTAGACAAATTCCAGTTTAATGCTGACTATATTTAATTTATTCAACATTGTCCTAGAGGGCTAGTTAAGAATTTTAATTTCCCTGAGGGAACCTGCCCAAAGGGATCAATAAAGTTCTAATCTAATCTAATCTAATCTAATCTAATCTAATCTAATAAGTATTACTGATTCTTCTGATTTTAATATTTGTTTGTGACCTTATTAGTGTTGACACTTTGCAGTTTAGCTCTAACGGGGCATAATTTTATCATTGTTCTCTTTAAAGCAAAACCTTAAATTCAACTCTTAATTTTTTTTACCTTCTTGCTTGATGGTCTGCAGTCTTTGGCTAAACCATAGGTTTTGTTTCACTGATGTTTATTTTTTCTACAACCCCGATTCCAAAAAAGTTGGGACAAAGTACAAATTGTAAATAAAAACGGAATGCAATAATTTACAAATCTCAAAAACTGATATTGTATTCACAATAGAACATAGACAACATATCAAATGTCGAAAGTGAGACGTTTTGAAATTTCATGCCAAATATTGGCTCATTTGAAATTTCATGACAGCAACACATCTCAAAAAAGTTGGGACAGGGGCAATAAGAGGCTGGAAAAGTTAAAGGTACAAAAAAGGAACAGCTGGAGGACCAAATTGCAACTCATTAGGTCAATTGGCAATAGGTCATTAACATGACTGGGTATAAAAAGAGCATCTTGGAGTGGCAGCGGCTCTCAGAAGTAAAGATGGGAAGAGGATCACCAATCCCCCTAATTCTGCGCCGACAAATAGTGGAGCAATATCAGAAAGGAGTTCGACAGTGTAAAATTGCAAAGAGTTTGAACATATCATCATCTACAGTGCATAATATCATCAAAAGATTCAGAGAATCTGGAAGAATCTCTGTGCGTAAGGGTCAAGGCCGGAAAACCATACTGGGTGCCCGTGATCTTCGGGCCCTTAGACGGCACTGCATCACATACAGGCATGCTTCTGTATTGGAAATCACAAAATGGGCTCAGGAATATTTCCAGAGAACATTATCTGTGAACACAATTCACCGTGCCATCCGCCGTTGCCAGCTAAAACTCTATAGTTCAAAGAAGAAGCCGTATCTAAACACGATCCAGAAGCGCAGACGTCTTCTCTGGGCCAAGGCTCATTTAAAATGGACTGTGGCAAAGTGGAAAACTGTTCTGTGGTCTGACAAATCAAAATTTGAAGTTCTTTATGGAAATCAGGGACGCCGTGTCATTTGGACTAAAGAGGAGAAGGATGACCCGAGTTGTTATCAGCGCTCAGTTCAGAAGCCTGCATCTCTGATGGTATGGGGTTGCATTAGTGCGTGTGGCATGGGCAGCTTACACATCTGGAAAGACCCCATCAATGCTGAAAGGTATATCCAGGTTCTAGAGCAACATATGCTCCCATCCAGGCGACGTCTCTTTCAGGGAAGACCTTGCATTTTCCAACATGACAATGCCAAACCACATACTACATCAATTACAGCATCATGGCTGCGTAGAAGAAGGGTCCGGGTACTGAACTGGCCAGCCTGCAGTCCAGAGCTTTCACCCATAGAAAATATGGAAGATACGACAAAAAAGACCAACTAGAATCCTACATTAGACAAGAATGGGTTAACATTCCTCTCCCTAAACTTGAGCAACTTGTCTCCTCAGTCCCCAGACGTTTACAGACTGTTGTAAAGAGAAAAGGGGATGTCTCACAGTAGGAAACATGGCCTTGTCCCAACTTTTTTGAGATGTGTTGTTGTCATGAAATTTAAAATCACCTAATTTTTCTCTTTAAATGATACATTTTCTCAGTTTAAACATTTGATATGTCATCTATGTTCTATTCTGAATAAAAGATGGAATTTTGAAACTTCCACATCATTGCATTCCATTTTTATTTACAATTTGTACTTTGTCCCAACTTTTTTGGAATCGGGGTTGTAATATTACTGTGATGCTGCTCAATTTAGCTAATGCTAACTGGTTATAAATTAGTATAATTATGAAAATAATATGCAGTTGTATTATTTATTTACAAATTACATTATTTACATGATCATTTACTGAGTTTCAGATGGAAATCTCATTATAGGTTAATTCTTTTTGCATATTAATTAAATTAGTCACTAAATCTTCATCAGTTCGCTTTATTAAATAAGCTCAAAAGTTTGTAGGCTCGGGAATTTATTGAATGGTTTCTCAGTTTATTGTTTACTTTATCAGGTTTTTTGAAAGGCTCAAAATCTTGAGTATTTAAGAGTCAGGATAATGGATTTCTCGCACCGTAAACTACAACCCCAAATCAGAAAAAGTTGAGACAGTATGGGAAATGCAAACAAAAAAGAAAGCAGTGATTTGTAAATGTACTTTGACTTGTATTTTATTGCAGACAGAATGAATCTGAGATATATCATGTTTTGTTGGTCAACTTCATTTATTTGTTAATAAATATCCATTCCTGCGTTTCCGTCTTGCAACACATTCCAAAAAAAGTTGGGGCGGGGTAATTTAGGGCAAGTAATGAGGTAAAACAATTAAATAATGATGTGATGTGAAACAGGTGACTGGTACAAAATCAGTATCCAGGAAAGGGCGAGTTTTTAAGGAGTAAAGACGGGGCGAGGATCTCCAGTTTGTCAAAGAATGTGTGAGAAAATTATTGTAATGTTTAAAACAATGTTCCTCAAAGAAAGATAGGAAGGGATTTGATATTTCACCCTCTACGGTGCTGAATATCATTAAACCATTCAAGGAATCTGGAGGAATTTCGGTGTGTAAAGGGCTCAAGCCTAATCTGAACCCCTGTGATCTCCGATCCCTCACTGCATCAAGAACCGTCATTCATCTACAGCTGATAGAACCACATGGGCTTGGGATTACTTTGAAAAACCTTTATCAAGCTACAATACGGAGTTACATCCACAAACACCAGTTAAAACTTTACTGTGTAAAAAGGAAGGCTTATGTTAACTGTGTCCAGAAGTAGCGGCGTTGACTTCTCTGGGCTCGGAGGCATCTGGGATGGACCATCACACAGTGGGAACGGGTATTATGGTCAGACGAATCAGTACTCCAGGTCTTTTTTGGAAGAAATGGACGCCGTGTGCTCTGAAGAGGAAAAGACTATCACCATCCAGACTGTTAGCAGGAACAAGTCCAAAAGCCAGGGTGTATCATGGTATGGGGTTGGGTCAGTGCCCTTGGTGAAGGTAACTTATACTTCTGTGATGCAGCATTAATGCAAAAAAGTACACTGAGATTTTGGAGCAACATCTGCTGCCTTCAAGACGACGTCTTTTCCAGGGAGATTTCAACAAGACAACGCAAAACCACATTCTACTCGCATTACAAAGGCGTGGCTGTGGAAGAAGAGGGCGTGTCACCTCTTTTGGAATGCCAACATGAGAAGTGTGAAATGCTTCACTGTCTCAACTTTCTTTTCTGAAGTGTTAATTTTTTAAATTTGAGATAAAACATCAAATAATGTGCTGTTGTATTGTTTTGAGTGCAATACAGGTCAAAGATTCTTTACAAATCATTGCTTTCAGTTTTAATTTCTATACAGTCCCAACCTTTACTGATTTGGGGTTATAAAATTATTCAAAGCTGTCTGTGAGATTATGAAAAGCTCAAAGGAGATATCAAAAAAGTCCCTGGAATACAGCATCACATCCAGGAACGCAACAGCGTAAAAGAAAAATGTCAAAAAATTACAATATTGTTACTTATGAAAGAACATCAGTGAATCCAAACTCGCATCACACGACATGATTTTTGAGAAAGCGTGTGCAAACATTTGCACTCCACTCCACTCCACACACACTCAGGTCTTCGCATACCTGGATAATCTAAAGGCAGGTTGATATCCGTCCCGTCTGAAGTGTGTGCGATGAATCTGGTGATGGTGATGTTGATTATCTTCATCAGGTCTCCAGTCGAGAGGCAGCATGTTCTCCCGAAGAGCTCATACACAGAACCTGAACCAAAACCAGCAGCACAATACTTTACTACTATTACTTATTATTTCTGAAATGCAGTGTTCAGGTTCACGGGTTCGTGAACAAAGCTTTCGTTATAAATGTGACTGAAGGGTAGGGTTTGTAAATTATAGTTTTAATGAAATTAAATTAAATAAATTACATCCTCAGTGTGTCTCAAATATGCAGAATTTTACAAATAGCAATAAGGTGCTTAAATAATAGTGATATACAGCATACGTATTTGCATTTAGAAGGAAACTGCTTCTGTTAAGTTGAGGAAATCGTAAAAGTTACACTTGTGTTAAAGGTTTAACGCTCTAAAAACATTAATGAATGAATCTTTGAGTTAAAAAAAGTCAATAAAGACAAACGTGGAGAAAACATTTTAAACTTTTTTTTAATTTACTTGCCAAATTAAATTTGAATAGTGGGTGCCAATATTTATACATACTGTTTAGGAACTTGCTTTAGGCTCATTTTAATCTACTTTGGTGATGAATTTTGTGACTAATTAAAGTGTTTATTTAGCCTTTAAGGAAACACCAGTGAAAATAAGTCTTCATTTTCTTTGTGACTTTAACCTGAGTCCTTATCCAAGATGGTAGTTTCTGGTTTACGCAGAAAATGTTGAGCTAAAAGCTAAAATCGAATTAAAAATTTAGCTGAAAGGAAATGCAAAGTGTTACTAAAAAGTCTTTAACCTCCTAGGGCTTAGCGGTCACATGCGTGGACAGCACTTTATGGAAATTCGGAACAAGAATCCACATATGTGGACATACTTTTTCTCTAAAAGTACATCTTATCAAAAGATGATGCTTAGTTTTTATTCTAATCAGGTTCTAATAAGCCCAAATAGCAAAGAGAAATAAAAAATGCATGTAAAAAAAAACAGCTTGGGCCTTAGGAGGTTAAACACAAATATCACGGTGGAATTTTCTATTTTAAGCCAAAGCCGATACAATTACGTCGACTTCTGCGTAGATTTATGATTCCTAGATTGAAACTTTATTAGTCTACTGAGACGATGAAATTAAAAACGATGGAGTAAGTTTCAACAGTTTGGTTGTAAAAACTACTTTCGACAATTAAAGCAGAGAAAATAAGCAGGAAATTATTCTCAGTATCAAATATCCTGTTTTCTTTGTATAGGTTGACCATAAAAGGAGAAACTTGATGCTTATCTTATTCGCTGTACAATGTTTTGGTCCAATATAAATCTAATAAATATAGGATTAAATATACTTTCTAATGTAAAGTGACCACAAATATGAAAAGGAGAGAAAACAGAATCAACAACAACTTTTTTTTGGTTAAAATTAGTCTCGTACGTATGATTTATACTCCATTTATAAAGTGTATATATATTTATTTATTTATTTATTTAAGATTCAAGCCCATCTACATTCACGTGTGACGTTTTCTGCTTGTTTTGTACCTTGAAAGTAAATCCCAGACTGAATCTGCAGAATCCTGGGCAGCGTTTCAGGGTCCAGAGAGCGAGTGAACTCCGTTAGTGTCATCGCCATCCTCAGTACCTTTTTAAAAACCTGTCCACAAGCTGAGTTGTATGGTATTAAGGCATCCTTTGAAGGCCTTAATGTATAATTAAAAAAAAATTAAAAATCCAAGATCGACAAGGCCGGCCAGCCAGCGTGGTGGTGAAAGAGTGACCTTTTGACCTCTTTTCAGCCAAAGTAGAGCTCAGAGATGTCGAGTAAGAACAATAGTGTGTGAAATATTGCTGCTCTGGAGGACAAGAACAGGAAGTGAAGGATATCAACCTCGAAGGAAAGCGACGCTCTGCAGAGCTGCAGCAGTGAAACCGCACGCAAGCTTTATTTCACTCGTTCTTTTCTTCACAGAGGAAAAGGAGGGCTGATGGAGGAACGCTGACAGAACTGTGGGTCTCCAAGACCTGCTTTAAGGACAAGAACCTTTATATCCTGTTCAGGTCGAGAGGGGGGTGCAAACTTATGAGCTGATATTCGTATTGCGTTTCTTCCACTCTTAATAATTTCAGAAATGTGTCCTTACTGTTCTCTTATGGGACAAGGAAGTCAGCAATATTTAACGGAATACATTAATAAAAATATGATAAATATAATTACAACCCCGATTCCAAAAAAGTTGGGACAAAGTACAAATTGTAAATAAAAACGGAATGCAATGATGTGGAAGTTTCAAAATTCCATATTTTATTCAGAATAGAACATAGATGACATATCAAATGTTTAAACTGAGAAAATGTATCATTTAAAGAGAAAAATTAGGGGATTTTAAATTTCATGACAACAACACATCTCAAAAAAGTTGGGACAAGGCCATGTTTCCCACTGTGAGACATCCCCTTTTCTCTTTACAACAGTCTGTAAACGTCTGGGGACTGAGGAGACAAGTTGCTCAAGTTTAGGGAGAGGAATGTTAACCCATTCTTGTCTAATGTAGGATTCTAGTTGGTCTTTTTTGTCGTATCTTCCGTTTTATGATGCGCCAAATGTTTCCTATGGGTGAAAGATCTGGACTGCAGGCTGGCCAGTTCAGTACCCGGACCCTTCTTCTACGCAGCCATGATGCTGTAATTGATGCAGTATGTGGTTTGGCATTGTCATGTTGGAAAATGCAAGGTCTTCCCTGAAAGAGACGTCATCTGGATGGGAGCATATGTTGCTCTAGAACCTGGATATACCTTTCAGCATTGATGGTGTCTTTCCAGATGTGTAAGCTGCCCATGCCACACGCACTAATGCAACCCCATACCATCAGAGATGCAGGCTTCTGAACTGAGCGCCGATAACAACTCGGGTCGTCCTTCTCCTCTTTAGTCCGAATGACACGGCGTCCCTGATTTCCATAAAGAACTTCAAATTTTGATTCGTCTGACCACAGAACAGTTTTCCACTTTGCCACAGTCCATTTTAAATGAGCCTTGGCCCAGAGAAGACGTCTGCGCTTCTGGATCATGTTTAGATACGGCTTCTTCTTTGAACTATAGAGTTTTAGCTGGCAACGGCGGATGGCACGGTGAATTGTGTTCACAGATAATGTTCTCTGGAAATATTCCTGAACCCATTTTGTGATTTCCAATACAGAAGCATGCCTGTATGTGATGCAGTGCCGTCTAAGGGCCCAAAGATCACGGGCGCCCGGTATGGTTTTCCGGCCTTGACCCTTACGCACAGAGATTCTTCCGGATTCTCTGAATCTTTTGATGATATTATGCACTGTAGATGATGATATGTTCAAACTCTTTGCAATTTTACACTGTCGAACTCCTTTCTGATATTGCTCCACTATTTGTCGGTGCAGAATTAGGGGGATTGGTGATCCTCTTCCCATCTTTACTTCTGAGAGCCGCTGCCACTCCAAGATGCTCTTTTTATACCCAGTCATGTTAATGACCTATTGCCAATTGACCTAATGAGTTGCAATTTGGTCCTCCAGCTGTTCCTTTTTTGTACCTTTAACTTTTCCAGCCTCTTATTGCCCCTGTCCCAACTTTTTTGAGATGTGTTGCTGTCATGAAATTTCAAATGAGCCAATATTTGGCATGAAATTTCAAAACGTCTCACTTTCGACATTTGATATGTTGTCTGTTCTATTGTGAATACAATATCAGTTTTTGAGATTTGTAAATTATTGCATTTCATTTTTATTTACAATTTGTACTTTGTCCCAACTTTTTTGGAATCGGGGTTGTATATGACGTGAAATAATATTATGGTTAAAAAGTTGGAGCAACAATAAATTATTATTATTTTTTTTACCATTTCCTGCCATAAGGAAGTAAATATTTATGGATGTTTTATCATCTGTAGCACAGTGTTCTTTTATATCATTAAGTAAAACGAATTAAAAATAAAAAGATGACTTAAAAAAGTTATTCTTATTGTGTGATAAAGGTGAAACTTGTATTTCATATACTGTAGATATAATGTAATCTCATCTCATCTCATTATCTCTAGCCGCTTTATCCTGTTCTACAGGGTCGCAGGCGAGCCGGATCCTATCCCAGCTGACTACGGGCGAAAGGCGGGGTTCACCCTGGACAAGTCGCCAGGTCATCACAGGGCTGACACATAGACACAGACAACCATTCACACTCACATTCACACCTACGCTCAATTTAGAGTCACCAGTTAACCTAACCTGCATGTCTTTGGACTGTGGGGGAAACCGGAGCACCCGGAGGAAACCCACGCGGACACGGGGAGAACATGCAAACTCCACACAGAAAGGCCCTCGCCGGCCACAGGGCTCGAACCCGGACCTTCTTGCTGTGAGGCAACAGCGCTAACCACTACACCACCATAATGTAATGCATTATATACTCTATTACACAAATATATTTAATATAATTATTAATAATTTAAATATTAATTTGTATATTTAATGTATGATAAAATACTGCAGAATTAAACTCAAGAAAATAATGAAAAATTTGTTATTTTTATTATATTTTCCAAAATCTATTTATGCACTTCCCCCCCATATTATGGACATTTTTTTTTTATCAAAAAGGGGGAAAAATAATTAAAGCTGTAGAATAAAGTTCTGTCTGAAGTTTGATCTTTAAAAGGAATCTCAGGCCTCAGGATGAAGGTGAACGTTACAATCGGATTGGCTCGCCGCTGTTCTGTGTGTATGGCAGTTTTCGACGTGTAAACAAACTACTGTACATTGAGTTTTTTTGGAGCGAGTTCCTGTAACTGGACTGAACAAGAGTGCTCCGAGAGCATAATATCCCCCGCTGGCAACTCAGCCATAACTCCGGTAAAATGCGACTGAATTGAATGAAATTGCAATATTCGTATTACTGACATATAACAAAGAATCCTGCCAAGTTTCGGGAAATTCCTCCAAAAATTGTGAGAGGAATTGATTTCAGAAGGTGAGTCCCCTTCCTGCGACGGACAGACGGACATCGCCACGACATCATCCCCCCTTTGGGCCTTTCAGCCAGCGGGGGATAATAATTGTGAAGGAAGTTGATTTCAGAAAGCAAGCACACCTTGATGAAATTGCCAAAGTACAAGTTTGTTAATAATCAAGGGCATAACTCTGGGAAAACTTGCCCAAATTAAACGAAATTTCAATCTGCATATAACCGTCATACAACAAAGCCTTCTGCCAAGTTTGGTGAAATTCCTCCATAAACTCAGAATCAGAAGCACTTTATTGCCAGGTATGTTACACACACGAGGAATCTGACTCCGGTTTGACTTTGATTTCATACTACAGACAGAAAGAAAGTATAGGAAAAAAACACACACACACACACACACACACACACACACACACACACACACACACACACACACACACACAGAGTCTCACTGCAGTGAACTCCAGGGGGAGAATCGTGTTTCTACAGCGATAGCCTTGAAGGCAGTGCTGGCTGGGAGAGCCAAGATAAGATTGGAATTTGTAGACGTGTCCTTTTTCGCTTAACCCGCTTGTCCATTCTGGCCACCAGAATGATCCATTTCTCTTTGCAAAGCCATCAACTTCTCCATGATGTGATCAATGTTGTGACTCAAGTTCTGAACAGCCACAGTCTGAGCGCCGACAGCTCTGCCCACCGCCTCAATCATGTCGGGCAGCTTTGTGGGGCTTTGAACAGCTGCCACCGTTAACTGATTTCCTCGATACACCAGGGCAATGCCAAGTCCAATCAGCAAAAATCTTGTGATCATGGTTCCGAATAGATAAATATCCTCAATGTCCTCCACGGAAAGAATCGCCAAGCACACCACACGCTACTTCTCCCAGGCATCCATGGTGTATCCGGCTGCAAACGTTCCGCAAACTGTGAGAGGAGTTGATTTCAGAAGAACGTCCACCTTCATGAAACCGTCAAAGTACAAGTTATTTAATCAAGGGCTGTAACTCTGGTAAAATGTGACCCAATTTAATGAAATTACAATATGCGTATTACCAACATATAACCAAGAATCCTGCCAATTTTCATGAAATTCATCCAAAAATTGTGAGAGGACTTGATTTCAGAAAGTGAGTACCCTTCCTAGGACGGATATCATCATGACATAATCCCCCTTCGGGCCTTTCGGCCAGCAGGGGATAAAAATGTTCTGCCCGTTTCAGTTATTCAGAGGTTTTGCGATGCGTAAACGAGAGATCTTTGCTCCAGAAAAAGGCTGCGATTTGATTGGTGGTTTCTGTAATTTTATGGAAATGGGTGGGGCTTGCTTTGGCCGTATTCAGTTACAAAACTGACTAGATTCTCTCGAAAAGGTTTGGAAGTCAAGTTTCTGCAGTTGCTTAAGCACAGCGTCTATGTTTCGGTTTTAACCGGGATCCATGAGCGTCCAACGGAACCAGGAGGAGGACCGGAAGCGGCGTGGGCGTGTCCGTGTCCACTGTGCATTTTTGTCACAGCTTTTAAAAGAAACAACAGCAATAACAGTTTTTATTGACCTACGGTACAGGCAAGCGGCTAATCTGCAGTGCAGGAACGCTGAGGATAAAACTGAAACCCGTCCTGTTGTATCTCACAGCACTGACACTGTAAATATAAAAAAAGAGACACGTTTTTAAAGATTATCTTTTTTTATTAAAAGAATTTTCACTAGTTTCAATACAGCCATTTAGCCAACAACAAAGACAGAACAAAGACGATGCGTGACTGAGACGACGCAATTGATCGGGTTGATTTTTTTTCTTGCCCTCGCCATGTAAAAGTCCAACCTGGCGGCGTCTGGCTGTGAGTTCCTTCCTTCCTTCCTTCCTTCCTTTACACACACTGGAGTTAAACACTGTAGATATTTTCGCGTAAAACACTCGGATGTACGTTAGCGCTCAAGTTCTCCGTAAAATAAAGTTTTCCTCCTCGATATCACTTCAGAAAAAGATACAGTTCACAATCAGGTACACAAAAAAAAAATGCAGGTAAAATTTTCAAAAAATAAAGAAATTTTTTTTTACAAAATTATCTGTAACACGAGGCATGTGAGGACAAATTATTTACCGTGTTATCACTAAACGGCAAGAAATCATGAGAGAATTACCTGTCCTGATTACGGTGATGGTCATTTTCTTTCTTTCTTTCTTTCTTTCTTTCTTTTTTTTAAAATTTAACCAAAAGTAAGGACTTAAAATTAAATTCACCTAATTTCATATCATCCAAAAAACTTTTTTTTTTTGCATATGTAACAGTTTGACTGACAAAATTCAATCCTAATGTCGTTTTTTTAAAAGCACTTTTCAAACTAAATGTTCAGGTTTTAAAATAAAATTTTCTAAAATGCTTTTAAAAAAGTGACTGAAATTCAAGATTGTGAAATAATCAGCTATTTAAAAATTCTTAAAAAAAAAAATAATTTTACAACTGAGGACTTTTGGAAAAGAAAATATTTATTTATTTATTTTTATTGCGCCAAGCAGCAGTCGAGGAATTTTCTAGCGCAATGTACATTTACACTTGAACAATTTTCTGAAAATTCTAAAATAAATTTGGATTAAACTTAACGAAATTTAATAAACGTAACAGTGGGATGTAAACAGAATTTTACTGAACAGAAACACGGCGGTGCGTCAGTCAGTCAATTCATCATCACATGCCTACAGTCCAAATAACAACACTACTGCAATAATAATAATAAAAAAAAAATATTCACAATAAAATGTTTACAAGGTAAACAGGCAGGAACGATGATTGTTTTTGAGCCTTCGGGGGAAAAAAATAAATACAAACAATGTGCTTTATCGACATATTTACACTCGTCTTTGGCTTACGATTATAATTCTGCTACAAAAACGGAAAATGATAAAAAATAAACACAATAATAATCCATAAGCCAGCTATTAGTGCACAATACAAAGCCAAAGCCACACGCTGCAGCTGAGTTTACTTTTTTTTTTTTTTACACAATGATGGACATCAGATATAATCCTGTACATGGTTCATCGACAGTAACAGTGACAACAATGGAGAGAAATTAAACAAAAATGTTTGCATGCAACAGCTCGGTCTTTGTGTTTACAAAGAAACGTTAAACACAATTTATTTTCAAATGAAATGTGCGAATGGTTCCGTCACGTCCCACACTTTTACCGTTATTTGTCGATTCCGTCTGCAGACGTTCGGATGGATGTTTACAGTCAGACGAGTGACATTTTTATGACGATGGGAAAGACAAGTGTGTGTGTGTGTGTGTGTTCTGGATGATGGATGGACAGATGGCACCTTCTTCACTTCTCCATTATGAGTTTTCGATGTACTCCAGCGCCACGTCGTAACAGAATCGGTACTGCTCCTACACACACACACACACACACACAGTAGCAAGACAGTTTTGTTGCGCAAAATGTCACATAACATTGACTGATGCTAATTTATATGCAAAACCTCACGAGACAGGTTCTACTTCAGCTTTTATAGCTCCGCCTCCTACGTGTTTAAATTTGCAGCGACACCACACAGTCCAGAACTCAGCAGTGCTGGTTAATTACAACCCCGATTCCAAAAAAGTTGGGACAAAGTACAAATTGTAAATAAAAACGGAATGCAATGATGTGGAAGTTTCAAAATTCCATATTTTATTCAGAATAGAACATAGATGACATATCAAATGTTTAAACTGAGAAAATGTATCATTTAAAGAGAAAAATTAGGTGATTTTAAATTTCATGACAACAACACATCTCAAAAAAGTTGGGACAAGGCCATGTTTCCCACTGTGAGACATCCCCTTTTCTCTTTACAACAGTCTGTAAACGTCTGGGGACTGAGGAGACAAGTCGCTCAAGTTTAGGGAGAGGAATGTTAACCCATTCTTGTCTAATGTAGGATTCTAGTTGGTCTTTTTTGTCGTATCTTCCGTTTTATGATGCGCCAAATGTTTTCTATGGGTGAAAGATCTGGACTGCAGGCTGGCCAGTTCAGTACCCGGACCCTTCTTCTACGCAGCCATGATGCTGTAATTGATGCAGTATGTGGTTTGGCATTGTCATGTTGGAAAATGCAAGGTCTTCCCTGAAAGAGACGTCGTCTGGATGGGAGCATATGTTGCTCTAGAACCTGGATATACCTTTCAGCATTGATGGTGTCTTTCCAGATGTGTAAGCTGCCCATGCCACACGCACTAATGCAACCCCATACCATCAGAGATGCAGGCTTCTGAACTGAGCGCCGATAACAACTCGGGTCGTCCTTCTCCTCTTTAGTCCGAATGACACGGCGTCCCTGATTTCCATAAAGAACTTCACATTTTGATTCGTCTGACCACAGAACAGTTTTCCACTTTGCCACAGTCCATTTTAAATGAGCCTTGGCCCGGAGAAGACGTCTGCGCTTCTGGATCATGTTTAGATACGGCTTCTTCTTTGAACTATAGAGTTTTAGCTGGCGATGGCAGATGGCACGGTGAATTGTGTTCACAGATAATGTTCTCTGGAAATATTCCTGAGCCCATTTTGTGATTTCCAATACAGAAGCATGCCTGTATGTGATGCAGTGCCGTCTAAGGGCCCGAAGATCACAGGCACCCGGTATGGTTTTCCGGCCTTGACCCTTACGCACAGAGATTCTTCCAGATTCTCTGAATCTTTTGATGATATTATGCACTGTAGATGATGATATGTTCAAACTCTTTGCAATTTTACACTGTCGAACTCCTTTCTGATATTGCTCCACTATTTGTCGGCGCAGAATTAGGGGGATTGGTGATCCTCTTCCCATCTTTACTTCTGAGAGCCGCTGCCACTCCAAGATGCTCTTTTTATACCCAGTCATGTTAATGACCTATTGCCAATTGACCTAATGAGTTGCAATTTGGTCCTCCAGCTGTTCCTTTTTTGTACCTTTAACTTTTCCAGCCTCTTATTGCCCCTGTCCCAACTTTTTTGAGATGTGTTGCTGTCATGAAATTTCAAAATGCCTCACTTTTGACATTTGATATGTTGTCTATGTTCTATTGTGAATACAATATCAGTTTTTGAGATTTGTAAATTAAAAATCGGGGTTGTATATGTAACAGCAGCTCTGACAGTAGTGCAGGTTCGTATTGTACATTATATATTATTAATGCACTTATTCTCTACATGACCGTTTCTATAGTAACAGCAGCTCATTCACAGGGGGAGGGGTTTGTTGGGGGGGTGGGGACATGTGTAATCGCTGAATAGAGATGTTTTGTAAGAGTCGGAGGTGAAGCTGTAACTTCAGGACAGAGGAGTTTACAGCTGCGACGACGCAATGTCAGCGGCAACAGGAACTAACTTAACGTGTTAAAAGTAACTAGAAATGGAGCTTAAGCTCCACCCCGTCACACAACCAAATCAGGACGTGCTGCATGAGTGTGTGTGTGTGTGTGTGTGTGTGTGTGTGTGTGTCTCACCGGTGTGTCTACCATGTTGGGTTTGCTGTTCCTCAGACTCTTCACAGCGTGAAACACGTCCACAACATTCTGCCTCTTAATCATCTCACAGACGATAGTGATGGCTGAGAAAACACCACTGCGACCCCCGCCATTCCTACACACACGCACACACACACACACCACTCAGGGATGAGTGGGTGGTCACCAAAAAAGCAGAAAACAAGATGGCGCCCGAAGCCGGGGGTCTAGGAGGGATACCCCCCCCAGGAAAATTTTGAAAAATAAGGCCTTACAAACCACTTTTCCTGCAATCTGAGCTGTAGTAGATAAAAAATCTGTTGTCTTTTTTATATATTTACATGAAAATATGTTTCAAATCAATAGGAGTATTGTTTGAATTCAAAATAAAATCACATTCTACATTCAAGGGTATGGTTATAATTCATGATCAACAAAAATGACAAACTAAATTCACATTAAACATAAGTTTTATTAATTATCAAAATGTTCATATATTAAATAAAATTTCTTAGGGAGAAAAGGTCAGTCACCCTACCGGTATGTCCTCATTAAAAGTCTTTTGAAATATTTAAGTTTTCAAAACTGTCAGCATTAAAGGTCCCATGGCATGAAATTTTCACTTTCTGAGGTTTTTTAACGTTAAAATGAGTCCCTCTGACCTTCTTAAGTCACCCCAGTGGCTAGAAATTTCATAATGTGTAAACCAAACTATGCCCAATATTTGAGAATGGCGCGTCAAAACGGCGCGTTGATAAACTCTTCCCTTTACTACATCAGCAAGGGAGATGATCCCCACGCCCCCCCTCTGGATTCCCACCCACTGTATGGATTGCCCCGCCCAGTTGTAGTGAGGAGACCATAGAGGGAGGACACAACAACATGGCATCACCTAAGCGAGCGAAACATGGAAATTGCGCTGTACATGGATGTGACAACACAGAAAAGAGTCTGTTTTTACTGCCGACAGGAGAGCCCCTGAAGACGCAGTGGCTTCATTTTATTTATTCCAATAATACGCCGTCGAGTCTACCTAAGACGGTGTATGTTTGTCGGAAGCATTTTCCTGAGGAATGTTTCCACAACTTGGGACAGTACAGGGCAGGTTTTGCACATCAACTGTCACTGAAGCCTGGGTCCGTACCAAGCATCCCTGCCGCATCAGCCACAAACACCGAACAAGTAAGTGTAGAACTGTTAAGTCGTTTTGCCGTTTTTTAAAATCGGTGCGTTAGCCTCGCAATGGCTACATTAGCTGTGCAGCTAACCGCTTCCTGCAGTTAGCCAGGTACTCTGCGCTACAAAACCAAAAAGCATGCAGCATGCTCTGTTAAACTGAGTTTAGTCTGGAAATTGACTAACTTATGAGCTTATGTTTGACTATTGCTCCGCAATGCATGTCTTCTGTTGGATAAGCGCTATGTTGCTGCTTCTATCCTCTTTGGTTATGGAGTGCGTGTTCAAGCCTAGGGTATTATACGTTCGTAAACTACCACTCCGAACACTCTCACTCTCTGTGTCACGTTGAGTTTACGAAAGGAGTCCGAGGGAGAACGGGGTTTTGTCTTAGCAGCGTGGCTACAGGCGCTGATAGCAGCGAGTATGTGTGCGCGCAGCTTGGTCAAGCCCCTCCCCCTCCCCCCATGGCCCGCCCCTACCCTCTACCCTTCCCCGCCTCCTGCTTCTCATTAGCAAAACGACGCACTGGGAAAAGCGCTGAAATGGGGCTTTCTCCCAGGAGGCTATATCTACGTGCCGAGGGTTCATTTCGAGAAAGGCTGCGGATATAACATCCGGAAACCTCCACGAGCCCGTTTAAAGCATCAACAAACCACCATGCCATGGGACCTTTAATTCAGATTTACTGACCAGCATATACATGTTCAATGTATTAAATCAAACGAATGCTAAGTTTATGGGATAATGTCGATGTACACTTTATACAATTATTTATAGTTCACAGTCACTTCTCATTTTCATTTCATCATTTCGACGACTTCTTCAGCTTTTTGGCCAAAGACAAGAGCTTGTCAGCTTGTCTCTCTGTTTTTTATACCAGCATCGATTTCACGTACCTTCGCTTTGTCTCGCTTGTCAATTGTATTCGGCGTTTTGAGTAAAAAAGCCGATACGAAAGAGAAACGTATTTTTGAAGCGCAGCGGCGATGAACATGTGCAAGTTTCGATAAAATAGAACAGACGCGGGCACTCTTGTAAGAACTGTTATGATTGGCTATCATGCTCTCGCCAGCGATGTTTTGGCCAATTACATTCTAGAAAACACGTATTCTACCGCGAGACTTAAGATGGCGAAAATGTAAACATGTAACATCGCCGTACGCTTGAGTATCACGAAGGAACACACCCCAACCCCCGTCAATGAAAAAAAAAAAATCTCAACGGATTTGGCATAATATCGTAGCCTGGCAAGCCAGACTAAATGTGAATATTTAGTCTGGCCTCGCTCGTAGACATCTCCGACGGGTGTAGGAGGAACAACCCGCTGTCTTTCAAACTGTCTCTGTGCGTATAGGCCAACGCTCTGACCAATCAGCGCAACTGTGACGTAGTCAGAGCGACAGAAAGCAGTGGGGGAGACCTTGAAATAAATAATTTTTCAAAATGCGTATTAATTAATAAACAGGTTCTAGATATTAAGAAGTTTGGAGATAATGACCGCAAGTTTGGAGTCTGTACCACATACACTCATTTTTTTTCAAGTGTTTTTCAAGGGTTTGCTTAAACTGTTTTTGAGAGTTTTTATTTAGTGGTGTTTGGTGAAATAATTTCCCTTAAATTTAAAATAACGGGAAAATAAGAAATAATCAAAAAGTAATGTTTCAAAGCTGTTTATTAATTCTTCGTATTGCACAAACTAGCCCCATCGTTTTGGCTACGAGCGGAGCCAGCTGGTAGATCAGACTTTTGCCATAGCCGGTCGGCAAAACAGCGAAAATGTCCTTCTTGAAAAGGAATGAGCGGAGAGCCTCTTCCTGCTCATGTTTCAACCAAGTCTAATTCTTCTAAAACTGATTCCAAAGCGGAGTCAAACGCGCGCTGGTCACTAGCCGTAGCCATCTTTCCTGTTGCGCTTTCTCCAGCGTCACGCAGCTTTGTCGTCACTCCTGCAAAAGCCCGCCCAAAGAATCCAAACAAAAACCTTGCGTTGTGATTGACGGGCGCGATTTGATGCCCGGGGTGGTTTTGTTGATATGGTGCGAGGCTAGACCCACTCGTAGGCAAAAATATTTTTGGCCGCTAGACGGGTGGGTCTAGTTTACTAGGCTAATAATATCGATTTTCGCTCAGAAAAAGCGGAAATCCGCCGAAAACTCTCATCCCTGACCACTTCAGAAAATGCTGATCTCCCGGGTGTACCAGAGATCTTCATTAAGTGTTCCTAATAAAGTGAACAGTGTGTGTGTGAACACTCACAGACAGTGTACGACGGTGCGGCCCTCTCCGTCCTCACACTCCTCCTGCCATTTGTCCACCTGCAGGATAAGCTTCAGGAACGAGCGCTTGGAGGCAGGGACTTCTCTAAGCCCCGCCCAGCCCAGGTACTGGAAGTGACGGACCATGAGGTAGCCCTCCTGTGGCTGAAACACACACACACGCCTTCCTTACTCCTTACATTCCATCTGTACGGTATAAACCCTTTTATTATAAACCTGCAACGCTCGAGTTTGACATCTAATTAATATTCATATTCAATAACATTAAAAAAAAAAAAATTCAGCCAATCAGCACGCTGCCTGTGTTACGCATTAATGAGATCTCACTCGGGTCAGGTTACATATCCTGAAGAGGCGACTGATGACATCACAGTCCATGGAGCAGGAAACTCTTTCCACCTGCACGGGGCCATAACGGAGCATTCCCTCTTCAGGCCAGTACTGAGGACAGCCCTACACACACACACACACACACACACACACACACACGATGTCCTCAAACTGCACCATTCAGTCACTGGAACACTGACGAGTGTACAGGTGTGCGTGACGAGGCTCTCACCTGAGCGAGGTCGATCTCGTTCAGCATGACGATGGAGGTGCAGCCGTAATCATACACCAACCTCCAGAAATCCTTGACTGTGTTGGGGAGAGGGTGCTGAGTGATGATGAATGCCGCCGGCTGCCTGTAGCTCTGTGTCACACACACACACACACACACACACACACACACACACACACGGTGACTTCCCAAAACACACACACACACACGACTCAACACAGGACTTTTTCCACGCAAAGATGGCGAATGTGCACGAGCATGCAGCGGTGATGAGGAGCAGTCGCACAAGACCAAAACACACATGTGCACAAGTGCGTGTGTGTGTGTGTGTGTGTGTGTGTGTGTTTGCGCATGCGGCCATGAAACAAATCCAGTCTGAGATAAAGACGGGACGTTACCTGGTACAGTCCTGACGTCTGCGTCAGCGTTACAGGGAAGCGATTCGACAGTTTAATCGACTGAACGTGTTTAAAACGTTTCTCTGACATTCAGCAGAACAAAAGAAGGAGGAGGGGAAAAAAAAAAAAAACGAGCTGGATTTGTCTCGAGCCTTTTGAATATAATGGGGGGAGGGGGAGGTAAGGACAGAGAGGGATAGAGGAGATAGAGAGAGAAACTACCGTGAGGCGGCGTTGAGGTTTAGTGAGAGGAGAAGGAGGAAAGGGTGAGATGTTCATGGAGATGGACTGATAGTGGAGGGATGGAGAGATGATGAGATGGATGGAGGTATAGAGTGATGGAGATGGTGCTTACGTCCATGAGCGCAGCGTTGATGTAGTTGCTGCTCTCTCCGTCGATGGTGATGAGGAAGGGCAGGCAGCGGTCGGGCGGCAGGTTGGACATGAAGCGGTTCTTCTCGTGGTTCCGGGGCAGGAGAGCGATGCTGCAGTCCTCAGGCTGGGGCTGAGGGGTCACTGAGTTCAGCGTCTGACACACACACACAGGTTCAGTACCTAACATTTACATTGTCTGGAAAATATATGTGTGTGTGTGTATATACAGTGGTGCTTGAAAGTTTGTGAACCCTTTAGAATTTTCTATATTTCTGCATAAATATGACCGAAAACATCATCAGATTTTCACACAAGTCCTAAAAGTAGATAAAGAGAACCCAGTTAAACAAATGAGACAAAAATATTAGACTTGGTCATTTATTTATTGAGGAAAATGATCCAATATTACATATCTGTGAGTGGCAAAAGTATGTGAGCCTTTGCTTTCAGTATCTGGTGTGCCCCCTTGTGCAGCAATAACTGCAACTAAACATTTGCGGTAACTGTTGATCAGTCCTGCACACCGGCTTGGAGGAATTTTAGCCCGTTCCTCCGTACAGAACAGCTTCAACTCTGGGATGTTGGTGGGTTTCCTCACATGAACTGCTCGCTTCAGGTCCTTCCACAACATTTTGATTGGATTAAGGTCAGGACTTTGACTTGGCCATTCCAAAACATAACTTTATTCTTCTTTAACCATTCTTTGGTAGAGCAACTTGAGTGCTTAGGGTTGTTGTCTTGCTGCATGACCCACCTTCTCTTGAGATTCAGTTCATGGACAGATGTCCTGACATTTTCCTTTAGAATTCGCTGGTATAATTCAGAATTCATTGTTCCATCAATGATGGCAAGCCGTCCTGGCCCAGATGCAGCAAAACAGGCCCAAACCATGATACTACCACCACCATGTTTCACAGATGGGATAAGGTTCTTATGCTGGAATGGAGTGTTTTCCTTTCTCCAAACATAACGCTTCTCATTTAAACCAAAAAGTTCTATTTTGGTCTCATCCATCCACAGAACATTTTTCCAATAGCCTTCTGGCTTGTCCACATGATCTTTAGCAAACTACAGACAAGCAGCAATGTTCTTTTTGGAGAGCAGTGGCTTTCTTCTTGCAACCCTGCCATGCACACCATTGTTGTTCAGTGTTCTCCTGATGGTGGACTCATGAACATTAACATTAGCCAATGTGAGAGAGGCCTTCAGTTGCTTAGAAGTTACCCTGGGGTCCTTTGTGACCTCGCCGACTATTACACGCCTTGCTCTTGGAGTGATCTTTGTTGGTCGACCACTCCTGGGGAGGGTAACAATGGTCTTGAATTTCCTATATTTGTACACAATCTGTCTGACTGTGGATTGGTGGAGTCCAAACTCTTTAGAGATGGTTTTGTAACCTTTTCCAGCCTGATGAGCATCAATACGCCTTTTCTGAGGTCCTCAGAAATCTCCTTTGTTCGTGCCATGATACACTTCCACAAACGTGTGTTGTGAAGATCAGACTTTGATAGATCCCTGTTCTTTAAATAAAACAGGGTGCCCACTCACACCTGATTGTCGTCCCATTGATTGAAAACACCTGACTCTAATTTCACCTTCAAATGAACTGCTAATCCTAGAGGTTCACATACTTTTGCCACTCACAGATATGTAATATTGGATCATTTTCCTCAATAAATAAATGACCAAGTATAATATTTTTGTCTCATTTGTTTAACTGGGTTCTCTTTATCTAGTTTTAGGTCTTGTGTGAAAATCTGATGATGTTTTAGGTCATATTTATGCAGAAATATAGAAAATTCTAAAGGGTTCACAAACTTTCAAGCACCACTATATATATATATATGCGTGCGCATTACCTGGAACTCGTCTTTGAGGTGGGAGGAGTTACTCTGCGAGTCGATGCGAATCATGTCGTAATACGCAGCTTTAAACTCACACACCGGGATTGCGGTGTCGCCACACAGACACGCCTCCAAGATGGCGTCATGGATGAAGATGTACTGCTCCTGAGTGCAACACACACAGGTCAGACAGCTCTATGAACTCAGTGTGTGTGTGTGTGTGTGTGTGTGTGTGTGTGTGTATATACACACCTCGGTCTGCACCATGTTGATGCGTCGTGACCTGAGCGCTTTAACACAGTTGTAAATGTCCACCACGCCCTCACGCTCCGCCATGTCCAACATGATGTCAATCACAATGTAGCATCCTGTCCGGCCCGCCCCCGCGCTGACAAACAGGAAGTGACATCACCATCATCATCACAGCAATGCTGTTTGTCTTTATTTAAAAAAAAAACAACCTAATAATAAATTTCATTGGGGACCTTTTAAATGTAAATGCAGTGATGATCTAAGTTAAAATAATAATAATAATAATAATAAGTTCAATTTACATGGATTAAAGCAAAAAAAAAATCATCTGACTGAAAAAAAAAAAAAAGCTCCATGTCGTTGGCCCCTACCACATCAGCGATGCGTCAAATTTTACATAATTTTAACAATGACTAAAGCTAAGGCAAGACTTTACCATTGTCATTACTGGCTATTCATGATGAAACATCAAGTTTTCAGCGCAAAGTGCAAATTTATTTCAACAATACTTTAGGAATGCACAGCAGTGGTTCAGAGAAAAGTGCAAGTGCAGTCGAACTTGAACCATGCTTTCAAAAGAGTGGAACAGAAAGAACTTGCAAGAAAAGTAAAGTGAAAGTTCACTTTTTCTGCTTCTTCGCAGTGAAGCCAAAGGCATCTAGTTTCTTGCCATTGCTTCCATAGACTTTTTTTTATGGCAAACTACACAAAAGCACACACCTGCCATTTTCATCTTTTTGCACCATGAACTAAATGGCTTGCCATTATCGCCCATTTCATTTCGCCAAGCCCATCTCCACTTATTCTTTACCGTTTTGTCGATGTCTGACACATCTGTGCCTTCCGTACCTGTCAACCCTCCCGTTTTTCCCGGGAAATCCCTTATTTTGACTTATTTCCCGCTGTCTTCCCGTTTTTTTATTTTCCCGAAAATATCCCGTATTTTCACAATATAAAAAAGTCGGTAGGTCCAGAATTCATGACGCGCCTCTGACAGGAGTTTACAGCAGGAAATCGGGCCATGAATTCATGTCCCCACCCTCTCAGGCATCAGTAATTACAGAACTCCGTCCGGAGGCGAGGCTGAACAAGTGATTAGGTCCAATGTTGCCAGATTGGCCGGTTTCCCGCCCAAGTTGGGCGGTTTCAAGTGCATTTTGGCAGGTTTTGGGCTGGAAAACGTCAGCAGTATCTGGCAACACTGATTAGGTCTGAGGTGAAGATGGCGATGCTAATAGCTAAGAAAAACATTAGCCTCTCTTTCTTTGATGATTTCAACCAGTGCGTGGCTGGAATGTTCCCAGACTCTTCCCTCGCAAAGAAATTTTCCATGGGGAAAACGAAAGCCTCCCAAATAATCAAAGGTAAGCTACACATGTTTACATTAAGTATGTCCTGGCTAGGCGGCACGGTGGTGTAGTGGTTAGCGCTGTCGCCTCACAGCAAGAAGGTCCGGGTTCGAGCCCTGTGGCCGGCGAGGGCCTTTCTGTGCGGAGTTTGCATGTTCTCCCCGTGTCCGCGTGGGTTTCCTCCGGGTGCTCCGGTTTCCCCCACAGTCCAAAGACATGCAGGTGGTGGGGTTCAGCACTGTCCTCTTCAAGGGCTCAAGAGACGCCATAGTGGTTGACCCTTGACCTCTGCTTGACCCAAAAGGTGAAGTGGAAACCACCTGTTCATATAGGAGTCAGCCTCATATAGGAGTGGATGATTTAGGAACACCAACAGAAATAAACTGTTGCCTGTTTGCTAGATATGACTGAAACCAGGATAAAGCTAAGCCAGTACTGTAATACCAAAAGAAGATAGTCTGGAAATGAGTCTCTCATGATGTACGGTGTCAAAGGCAGCTGTGAGGTCCAAGAAAACAAGGACATTGAGATGACCAGCATCGGTTGAGAGCAGGAAGTCATTAACAACTCTTAAGAGAGCAGATTCAGTGCTGTGCAGATTGCAAAAGCCTGACTGAAAGGGTTCATAGAGATCATTATGAGCAAGGAAAGTATGAACCTGAGAGGCTACAACTCGTTCCATTACTTTAGCTAGGAAAGGGAGATTAGAAACGGGTCTGTAATTGGACAGTGAAAGAGAATCTAGACCAGGTTTCTTTAGTATTGGTGTAACTGAAGCAATTTTGAGGGAGATGGGAACAGTGCCTAAAGCAAAACACTGATTAATCATATGAGCAATATAAGAGGAGAGAGCAGATACACGGGATTTAAGAAGTGCAGTGGGTGCAGGGTCCAACAGACATGAGGAGGAGGAGGAGGAGGACCTAGTCATAATTTCCGATACTTTAGAAGAATCAACAGGAGCGAAAGCAGAGAGACAGCAGTCAGCTTTATGAGAAAGAGCTACTAGTGAGACGGAAGAATGAATTTCAGAATGAAAGTGTTGGTAAATACTGGCAATTTTATCCTTGAAAAAATCCAAAAAAGCCTGACACTGAGCAGGAGAACTGGGAGTGGTCGAGGAAGGAGGCTGAAGAAGTTTATTGATTGTATTTAACAGAGTTTTGGGTCTATGGTTGCCACTCTTAATGATGTTAGCGTAGTTAGAGGATCGGGCAGCGTTAAGAGCATCCTTATACTTTGCGATGTGTTCAGAGAAGAGTGAAAGATGAATAGTAAGACCAGGCGGCACGGTGGTGTAGTGGTTAGCGCTGTCGCCTCACAGCAAGAAGGTCCGGGTTCGAGCCCCGTGGCCGGCGAGGGCCTTTCTGTGCGGAGTTTGCATGTTTTCCCCGTGTCCGCGTGGGTTTCCTCCGGGTGCTCCGGTTTCCCCCACAGTCCAAAGACATGCAGGTTAGGTTAACTGGTGACTCTAAATTGAGCGTAGGTGTGAATGTGAGTGTGAATGGTTGTCTGTGTCCATGTGTCAGCCCTGTGATGACCTGGCGACTTGTCCAGGGTGTACCCCGCCTTTCGCCCGTAGTCAGCTGGGATAGGCTCAAGATACAATTTTTATACCAGTAGAGCAAAGCGAGTCAAGCACAAGCGATTGCTCTAAGACAACGAGGGAGGCTCAGCCTCCTCTAAAAATGCCGAACATTGTGTAGGATGAATTGCGCTAGGCTTATGTTATAGCCGACCTTATAACATTGCTATTTCAGATCCAGAATCATAGAAATATATGTGCTCAACCCAACTACAGTGCGAAATCATTCCGTTATAACTTTCCCCAGTTCGCCTAATGTGTGCGTGAGTTTTTCCCCCTCGTGACAGCGCGATGCAGCCCAGCCTCAGTGCACTTCAATGGCATTTGGGAGCTCTGCGCTTTTCAATATCAAAATGCAAGACGGTTATTGGACAAATACTGCGAAAACGCCCGCCCACGGACTCCCAGCCTCACAGTGGGAGGGACATGGCAAAGCTTTCCGCGAGGAGACTGGTGATTGGTGAAAGCGGCCGGATATTTTCTTTGATTGACAGCTCGTTTCAACTATAGACAGGCAGCGGTGAATCTCAGTTCAGTCCCATGCGGATTCGCAAGTGCTGTGGCGTATTGTAAGAGATCAGCTTACATTTTGATTTCATTCATTACATACGGTTTCTACCAGCTTTTTTAGTTCGTATATATTTTCATTGTAAATAAAGTGTAAATAGTGTTGTCAAGTTTGCTATCTTAGTTCCAGAAATTTCGTTTATTTGAGTGACTGAACTTGAACTTGAGGGGGCTAGTCAGCTAGCAAGAAAGCTGCACACGGATGCCAAGCATTGCTGATTTAATTTTGGCGAAGCCATTTGCCAGTCTTCCTTTCGAGGAAAAAATTAAAATTAAAGAGCAGGGTAGACCAACGCCTCAAATTGACTTGGTGAAAAAGGTAGGGAATAATACTCGTTCCTTTCAGCTCTCCTGGTACGAGAAAGTGAATTGGCTAACAGCAAGTGACCCACATCAACAACAGTAAATAGGCTACTTTAGTAATATGTCATGGATGGACCAAAAATATAGAATCTATTTAAAATGTTTATGCTGAGTATATTATATTGGAATATATATTTTTCTGGATATGAATTAAACACAGCTACGATTTGGAAAACATTTTTAACAAAAACACAGCCGAGAACATTTCACACTATAGACCTGGATTAAAAGTGAAGGGTTATCAAAATTGTCAATAAAACATTTCTCAGTCAGAATAAGTAAAATATAGGGAAAGTGTCATTGAATGAAATGTGTGGCCCCCAGCTCTATGTTTGGCTCCCCAAGGTCAGTGCTTGCGCCTATTCCAGAACACTCTGCTGTTACTGCTGAGGTTCCTGACAAAGAGCTGCTTTCAATCATGATCGATTTTTAAACAACATGCCACAATTTTAAAATATAAAATGTTAAAATATACCCTCCCCCAACACCACCATCATGTATATTGGACAGTAGGCTAATGGGCCAAAAGAACCTGTTATTTCACAGTTTGTGACCCTGCCAACAATCAGCCAGATCAGAGGCAAGAGTATGGGCAAAATTAATGTGTTTTTTCTTTTAAAATCTGGAAATATCGTAACCGACCAGCCTCCCCTGTTTGAAAGACTACCAGCCGCCACTGGAGTCAAGTATATGACCAGGATTATGTGTGGGAAAGTCAACATGCTGAGTTCAACCAAAACGTTCAAAAACAGTCAAGAGCTCATCAGTCAGGGAGCGACTAGCGTCAACATGAAGATTCAAGTCACCCAGAAGAATGACGGCAGGACAGACAGATGAGGCTGACAGGTTTAAGCTGTATAAAATATAACGTGCATGTTGTAAAAACAAAGTGAGTAATTTTAATTTGTTTTTAAAAGAGGAAAAAAGTCATCCTCGTCGTAAGTGATATCTTACAGCAGGTTTTTTTTTCTTTTTCTGAAAAACACATTCATGTTTTATTGTTTTGATAAAGAAACTGAAATTCGTTCGTTCGCAATTCTGATTATTTTTAGATTACTGTTAACGTGTTGAAATTGAGCATGCTTAAAAAACACGAGATAAAACAAAAGACCTGAACATGTGTAAGAACAAAATGCTGTATTGTATCCTGGCGCGCGTGTGTGTGTGTGTGTGTGTGTGTGTGTGTGTGCGCATGTCGAGCACAGGATGTGGGTTTGTGTGCGTTGCTGTTCTGCAGAAGGATCACACACACACACACACACACACTCTCCCCGCCACACAGTGCAATGCAACAGGAAGTGCCCCAGTGAAAACCCCCAAGTGGGTGCAGATTTCCCACAGTGCACTCTGTCTCTGTGTGTGTGTGTACCTGCAGTGCACCACGATGGGTCCTGCAGTTGGAGGGTTGGACATTTTGATGCGGCGGATGAAGGACAGCAGTCCTGTAGCGTGGTACGGAACTCCGTGATCCGGCCAGCCAGTGAAGTGGAACTGCTTCACCTCACGCACTTCATTAAAACCCCTCTGTAGGGAACAAGTGAGTTGGGAAAAAAAACAAAAAACACACGCACGATGACATAGAGGGCGCTTCTATACTTCGATACACGTCATGTTTAACCATATAAATGTGTATGAAGTTGCAGCAGGAGATTACTCAGGGACTTCATTAATCTGATTCAATAATATCAATGAAGTGGCCGTAACAGCGGCGGTGTTTGGATATCGCCGTGTGTTTAGCGGTGCATCACTCACCCGCTCCAGAGTGAACGTGCGCACGACGTACTCCGCCAGCGGCTCCACCTCCACAAACGTCACCTTAAAGTCTCCGTACACTTCCGCATCGTCCGGCCAGTACTTATAACATTTCACCTGAAGCGGAAACACGCAGGTCAAAGCCAGAGCCAAAAAAATATTCACAAAGAGAATTACGGTTACTGTAGGGTTTTTTTTTTTTAAATGGAGTTAGGGCGGGTTGTAGCATTCCAAGTCATACGTTTATAAGAAAAAACTTAGATTCATTAAACGTAGCCTACCTTTCAGAGTTTTCAAGTGTAGGTCATAAAAAGAATTTTCCCGACACACAATTACGTTTGTTTCGAATCACAGACTTCCAATTTTATTCGTTTTTTTAAACATAGAACAATTAATGAATTTATCTCCATGTATTTTTTCCTGCTTCACCATGACACAATACAAGATACTACGTCATGCATCACATCCCGTGGCGGGCTTTCCCCGTTCACGCAAGGCAAATTTGAAACAGGAGAGAAAAACGGAGGACGTGAGTGTGCGAATGAAACGTGAAAGACTGACTACAGTAACGGAAAGAAAGCGAGAATAAGAAAAGACGTTATGTTCTATACGAAGGAAATATCAAACTAATAAATATGGGCGCTCAGCGAGCACCTCGGTGTGATCAGCTGTTCGTTTAGCGACAGAATGATGGAACTGTCAGTGCACGCTCAAAGGGAAACCTGTAGATGGCAGTAATGCGACACTGTGGATGCCAGCTGCCGTAAAACCCAAAAGAAGAAGGTAAACCTGCGCATGCGCACACGGACTTCCTCTGTCTGCGCGACTGCACAATTTCATGCACGTTATTTGCTTTAATCCGCTCAAATTAAATAACTTCCCAGCCACAGAATGGCCTGATATTTTGTGAAATATTACAGAAATAAACAGATATCACAATCACCACATTTCAGACGGAACTAAATTTCACCAGTTTTATTAAATCGAAAGGCCGTCTAGCTTTAACCTCAGGTATTAAAATGTTACAAATTTACAAGAAGAAAAAAAAAACCCCTAATGCTTCCCAGCTTACTGGCTGCAGTGCATTCTGAGTGATGGAGTTAAATTTGTTTGCACTTTATTCTTGTACACTGCGCAATCCACGAGGAAAGACTGCAAACTGAAGTGATCCACAGTTTTTCCTGATTTGTTATTATTATTTTTTTAACACCTACAATAGCCCTAATATGCCATCGAACAATACTCCGGGAATAAATCCTGGCTGAGGGCCTCTGCATGCTCTTGCGACAAGGCTTTCGCAGATAGCTTTTCGCAAACAGTTGTAATTTATCGTTGAGCGGGGAGTAATAGGCGTGCGCGATGTTATTCACCGCCACAACGCAAGGGGGCACGAAGTCGCGAAATCGCTAGGAGTAGTTGGTGGGTGTGGTTAGTGGAGTGTTTATCCTCCGGTTACTTATAACGACTAGAACTGGAGTCATATAGATGTCCGTACTTCCTCACTTCCTCGATCAACCGCTCTTCGTGCTGCTCCATCTTCGCTCGTGTTTTTAAAAATGGCGGTCGTGAAAACAAACCAAACCGGGAAAGTAGGGAAGCGGAAGTGCGTGTACAGTGGATGTAGAGTGGACCAATCAGAGCCCTCTTGTCTGCGACGCTGTCTGCGGTGGTCACAATTTTTGGGAGGTGCGCGCAGAGCGTCTGCGAAGGTGGGGGGGCTACGCAGACGCTATCTGCGACACCATCTGCGAGGACTGGGTTGTCAGCATAAATTGGCCTTGAGCCTCACAAACTCTGAACGTCACAACTTACACCACAGAAAGCTGAATTCTTCATTCTGATTGGTCAGAAGGTGGTGATTAATTTTCTCTAACAACAACTCTGACGGTAGTGCAGGTTTATATTAATGCTCTCGCTTTCATACATTCTTGTTTCTATAGTAACGGCTCATTCGCTAATAATAAACCGATTCAAACTAGTTTGTATTCGTTGATGAAGTTTTCTTGAAGGAGTGTCAGAGGTGAAGCTGAAGCAAGCTATTCTTACTTTATATTTCAGACAGGATAACCAGGCTGGTGAGGGAATGACCGTTTATAGCTGCTATAACATAAGTGACAACTACCCCTTTTCCACCAAATCAGTTCCAGGGCTGGTTCGGGGCTGGTGCTGGTTCACAACTCGTTCAACTTGCGAGCCAGCTGAGAACCAGTTTGCTTTTCCATAGCTCGCGGTGCTAAGGGAAGACACGTCAGTTACGTCGCTGTATACGTCAGTTACGTCGCTACGTTTGCATAAACCTTGGCGCGAATATCGAAGCAAAAACAACACGGAAGAAGCAGCAGCAACACCAACAATAATAATAATGGATGACTTCGCGTTTGTACAGCTGCTGCTTCTCGTCGCTTAAAAATGGCGATCTTTCACGGTCTTGTTATTGTTGTTGGTCTTAACAACTCCGCCCCCCCGCTGACGTAAGCGGTTCTTTCCTCTGGCCCAGCAGAGAGTTGGTGCTAGCCTGGAACCGGCTTTTCTGGCCCCAGAGCCAGTTCTTTGTCAGTGGAAACAGAAAACCTGGTTCCAAACTAAGCCCCGAACCAGCCCTGGAACTGCTTTGGTGGAAAAGGGGCAAACAGGAACTAACTCGGTTCCTGAACTATAAACAGACGAAAAGTAAAACATGCTGCTGTTTAATAAACTAAAAGGTAGTCACTGTGGTGCAAGAGGAATAAAACACTTGGAGTCATGCTGTTAGAGGAAAACAATCAGCCTCAGGGTGGGAACTCCATTTCATCACTCAGTATTTCATTCTGATGGAACAGAACCACACTGTAACGTAGAACGACACCACAGTGATACAAAACACGAATAAACAAGTCAACATTTCGGTCACAACACACTTTAGCATTCACATGCTAATTGTCTAGCACTCGATAATCAATGCAGATGTGTTGACTGTGGTGGTTGCTTAGCAGCATCGATGGTTGCTACCTACCAAGCTAGCAAGTGTATCAGTTTATCAGTTTCTTGATATTGCATGACCATTATGTAACCATAGCAACCAAGAATACCACGGTCACCACATCATGAGCGCCATCATGCAGTTGCAGGCACGCGTTAACCCTTTGAGAAGTTTCAGAAATTATGATGCTAGTTACGCTTCCGTAAATGGAGACTTTTGTTTGCCAGATTGGTCAAAATCCCTCACTACTGGATTATATTTAAGGTCCCATGGCATGAAATGTTCACTTTCTGAGGTTTTTTAACGTTAAAATGAGTTCCTCTGACCTTCTTAAGTCACCCCAGTGGCTAGAAATTTCATAATGTGTAAACCAAACTATGCCCAACATTTGAGAATGGCGCGTCAAAACGGCGCGTTGATAAGCTCTTCCGTTTACTACATCAGCAAGGGAGATGATCCCCACGCCCCCCCTCTGGATTCCCACCCACTGTATGGATTGCCCGCCCAGTTGTAGTGAGGAGACCATAGAGGGAGGACACAACAACATGGCATCACCTAAGCGAGCGAAACATGGAAATTGCGCTGTACATGGATGTGACAACACAGAAAAGAGTCTGTTTTTACTGCCGACGGGAGAGCCCCTGAAGACGCAGTGGCTTAATTTTATTTACTTCAATAATACGCCGTCGAGTCTACCTAAGACGGTGTATGTTTGTCGGAAGCATTTTCCTGATGAATGTTTCCACAACTTGGGACAGTACAGGGCAGGTTTTGCACATCAACTGTCACTGAAGCCTGGGTCCGTACCAAGCATCCCTGCCGCATCAGCCACAAACACCGAACAAGTAAGTGTAGAACTGTTAAGTCGTTTTGCCGTGTTTTAAAATCGGTGCGTTAGCCTAGCAATGGCTACATTAGCTGTGCAGCTAACCGCTTCCTGCAGTTAGCCAGGTACTCTGCGCTACAAAACTAAAGAGCATGCAGCATGCTCTGTTAAACTGAGTTTAGTCTGGAAATTGACTGTAACTTATGAGCTTATGTTTGACTATTGCTCCGCAATGCATGTCTTCTGTTGGATAAGCGATATGTTGCTGTAGTTGCTGCTTCTATCCTCTTTGGTTATGGAGTGCATGTTCAAGCCTAGGGTATTATACGTTCGTAAACTACCACTCCGAACACTCTCACTCTCTGTGTCACGTTGAGTTTACGAAAGGAGTCCGAGGGAGAACGGGGTTTTGTCTTAGCAGCGTGGCTACAGGCGCTGATAGCAGTGAGTATGTGTGCGCGCAGCTTGGTCAAGCCCCTCCCCCCATGGCCCGCCCCCACCCTCTACCCTTCCCCACCTCCTGCTTCTCATTAGCAAAACGACGCACTGGGAAAAGCGCTGAAATGGGGCTTTCTCCCAGGAGGCTATATCTACGTGCCGAGGGTTCATTTCGAGAAAGGCTGCAGATAGAACATCCGGAAGCCTCCACGAGCCCGTTTAAAGCATCAACAAACCACCATGCCATGGGACCTTTAAGTTAAATGACCTGGGCTTCACATTACTGTCATTTATAGATACAGAATACCCATAATGCACTGGGGTACAGGAAGTTCCTTTATCAGAGAACTATGTAAGGAATAACTTCTCTAATTCCTCTTCAAAGGGTTGCAGCGGGTTGGAGGCCATCACATTACTCATACACAACAACAACAACAACAACATGGCCTCCGTCATTCCGCAGCAGGCAATAGAACAACATACCCGTCCCACCTCCACCAGGTTGGTTACCATGACGATACACGCTGACTGCTCCTGCCAGATCATCCTCCAGAAATCGTACACCGTCTCATGGACAGGACCTGACAGACATCGTTTAAAACAATTTAAAAATAAAAAAAATCATTACCCATTACAATCAGTGATTCAAACATGTGATCGGAGTAAATTTTGGTCAGGATCGACAGATTTAAAGTCTCGAAAGAAAGTCTGACATGGAAGCAACTGCCACACCTGAAAAAGGAAAATGGATCAGTATCATGTTATTACGACACACCAACCGTTTATGTAGGGGTTAGCATGGTCACGTCACAGCAAGAAGGTCCTGGGTTCGAGCCCCGTGGCCGGCGAGGGCCTTTCTGTGTGGAGTTTGCATGTTCTCCCCGTGTCTGCGTAGGTTTCCTCCGGGTGCTCCGGTTTCCCCCACAGTCCAAAGACATGCAGGTGGTGGGGTTCAGCAATGTCCTCTTCAAGGGCTCAAGAGATGCCATAGTGGTTGACCCTTGACCTCTGCTTGACCCAAAAGGTGAAGTGGAAACCACCTGTTCATATAGGAGTCAGCCTTGATTGGACTATCTATCAGTCCAGTGAGGGAGTACCTCGACTTGCTCACAACCCACCTGAATACAAGCTGATGTAATTTTTGGATTTTTTCAGACACCTACTGCTTGTTGCAAGCGGCGGCACGGTGGTGTAGTGGTTAGCGCTGTCGCCTCACAGCAAGAAGGTCCGGGTTCGAGCCCCGTGGCCGGCGAGGGCCTTTCTGTGCGGAGTTTGCATGTTGTCCGTGTGGGTTTCCTCCGGGTGCTCCGGTTTCCCCCACAGTCCAAAGACATGCAGGTTAGGTTAACTGGTGACTCTAAATTGAGCGTAGGTGTGAATGTGAGTGTGAATGGTTGTCTGTGTCTATGTGTCGGCCCTGTGATGACCTGGCGACTTGTCCAGGGTGAACCCCGCCTTTCGCCCGTAGTCAGCTGGGATAGGCTCCAGCTCGCCTGCGACCCTGTAGAAGGATAAAGCGGCTACAGATAATGAGATGAGATGTGATACTGTCGTTTTTCTTTTTCGGGCGTGGCAACAATACGCTTCCATAAAGCATAACGTTACCAACATCACGAACCGATACGGATTCATTTCACGTTAATGACTCATTTTAAAAAAAGTGATTCATTTACAAACAAAATGCATCCAGTATAAAGGCGCTATAACGTACAAGAGCAGGAACAGGAAAACATTTTTCCATTTATTGTAAGAAAATCCCGTACCTTGAGTTGCGATGTAGTGACTCGGACGCTGGTAGCCCTGAGAAACAAAAACACACACAACAGGAGATTTAAGAAAATGGGTTTTAAAGCCTCAGACGTCCACAAATGCAGCAGTCAGCACATCAGCAGCACTCGCAATCAATTAGTCGGGCTGTTTTACGTCGTTTAATAACAGCGAGGTTATTCTGAAACACTCAGCGGCTCCTGCAGTCGGGATCGGGGATCGGCGCAGCCGGTCGTTATTGCTGCATGTTCACGAGAAAATAAAGCGAAGGAGACAAATCGCCGTTTGATCATGAAATTATTATCGAGCAGTAAAACCTCCTGCTTTAGCTGATACGTAAAGCTGGTTTAGAGCCAGTCAGCTGCTTTCAGGCGCCACAATACTGTAAATCAGCGCTCAACGATGAATGGACGTCATAAAATTGTACACTTTTTCTTGGCGTGTTATCAAAATATTAACATTTTAACAATTCGCGATAATTTTGACTCAAACAGGTGCTAAAGGATTGTCTAATTAAAAATAAATAAATAAATAAATAAATAAATAAATCCCCCTGAACGTTTTATTATGATCTATAATCGCAGCGATTCCTGAGCACGTAGTGGTTTTATTATTTCAAAAACATTTTCTCCGAGCTGAACGGCTCATGATTGGTTCAGAGAGACAACCAATCAAAACGCAGAGGAGGCGGGAGTTACTTAGGAGGTGGGTGTGGGTAAAAATATCAACAAAACCGTTCCTCGCCGAGTACAGCTTGCTAATATGAGCTTATATCTTTGCAATCGAGATAGAAACCTTTAACAGTGCGGAAATAATTGTGATCGAGTTCGCGAGATAAAACAAATATCCAATCTGTCTGCCTTGAACAGCTAATCTTAGCTACCGACGTTTTAACATTAACGTCTTCGCGAACATCTTCCTTTCGCCGTCACGGCCGGTTTGTCATCCGCTCGCGTCTCTCTACAGTAAATCAACAGCAGAACAGGAACGGCTACAAAATAACCGCGGCGGATGAGTGTGTGATGGCGTGATGGAGAAAACGATAGAACACAAAGGCATGATGAGGGAGAGAGAGAGAGAGATAAAGTGCGTGTGCTGTACAGAGGGAAAAGGCCATGCAGTCACCATGCAGATGATTTAGAAGCGTTAAAGGGGATCACAGCTGTGTGTGTGTGTGTGTGTGTGTGTGTGTCCTACAGGAAATGAAAAATTACTTACATCCCTGTACAGCCAAATCTAGGGCCCAAAATCAAGAGCGTAAGAGTGAGAGAGAGCACAACAGATGAGTCAGTGAGTCTCTAGCAGCACCTCCAGCGAAGGCAAGAGAAAGAAAACGGTAAGAATAGTGTATAAATCTGGAGAAGGAACGCATGCTGACATACGAGAGAGGGACAGCTGTTTCTCACACCTTCGCCAAGGGAGGAGGAGGAAGAGGAGGAGGAGGAGGAGGAGGAAGGAGGACACACAGCGCCACTTACGTCTATGTAGTTGGCGTTGATGTAGTCGGACGAGGGGTCGTCTTCCACCGGCTGCAGGATCACTCGAGAATGATCGTCTGGAAACGTTCAGGAGGCACAGATACGCGTTAACGTCAAAGCAGACGGATTTATTATTATTATTATTGTGCTCTACGATGGATGGGTGAAAGAAAATCCATTTTAAATTCCCTGTTATAAGAAAATGTGAACTTATTCTCTTTTTTGAAATGTATTTTTTGATAGCTAGAGCAAGTAATAAACAAGAAAACAGAAATAAATACAAGAAAATATTGCAATCATTTAAAATAAATAAATAAATAAATAAATAAAATTTTAACCTTTAATTTTTTTTTTTCATGTGGTTTTATTGATGGATGGATGGATGGATGGATAAATAAATAAAGGTGCCACAAGAAAACCTCCCAACTCCTAATTTCCATAATTTATTTCTTTTTAAAAACCTGTTTATATAACTGGGCGAGTTAATAAACAAGCCAAAGAAATTACCGAAAACAGTAGAAAAGTTGACACTTTTTTTTATTTCTTTTAAATTACCCAGATCAAGTAATAAACAAGAAAACAGAAATAAAAGAAAAATATTCAGTCATTTAACCCTCATCCTACCATGCTATTTTACACCTTAATCCTACCATGTGGGGTCCGTTTGGACCCCAATACTTTTCTTTAAAATTAAAGCTTATAAAGACAAAATCACCAGATAAGTTTTGTTCAAAACATCTTGTATTAATAACAGCAATACACTAAAGGGCCCAAGGCATAAAGAACACACTTAACCTTCATCCTACCAGCCAATTTTACATACACAAACTACCAGGCGGGGTCCGTATGGACCCCAGGAGGGAATACCTTGAAATCAATGCAATGCAGCAAACAGACATAACTTTATTGAAGAACAAAATCCACTATGGCTGAATATCAGTGATGTATTATAAATGCAATAACATTGCAATAACTAGCATACACGTAGCAAATTATAGCGCCACACAAAAAAAATTGGCATTATATACATGATTTTTGCAGCTCATGCAGCTGTAAAACATTCTGGATTACAACTTAAGTCTTTTCTTACAGAATTTAAAACAAAAAAAGTAATTGTAAAATAATTTAGGGCTTTTGTTTTGCAGCCTGTGCTTATTGCAGCAGTGGGGTCCACACGGACCCCAAGAAGGAATGCCTTGGTAGTTTCATTATGGAACATAAAAGAAATAAAAGAAGTTAACTTTCAGTGTGCTATTCAATTATAAAATGAAAGACAGATAAACTTTACTCTGGGGTCCGGTTGGACCCCAGTAACAAATTAATTATACCTTCACAATGCAAAAAGCTGATCTTCCGGTGCTTTAGTGTTTTAATTAAGACATAAATTCCGACAAATTCATAAAACGGTGAGGCAAGTGGGGTCCAGATGGACCCCACTTGGTAGGATGAAGGTTAAAAAAAACAAAGCAAAACCCATTTCAAGAATCTCCTTGGTAGTACTCCAGAAGTAGAAGACCCAGATGAAGAAATTATAAACGTGTTTGAAGACCTTGAGATCAATGATAACTTGTTCACCATGGAAGAGTTTAGGAAAGTGAAATCTTCATGGAAAAATAGGGAAAGCAGCTGGGCCAGATGACTTACCTCCTGAAGTATTCAAGCTATGCGACTTTGATGACACATGTCTAGACTTCTGCAATCAAGCTCCGACTAAGAATGACTGACCCGATATATGGTCGTTCATGAATATCGTCTCTGTGCCGAAATCTGGGGACCCGTCAAAGCCTGATAACTACAGGGGACTCAGCCTGCTCTGTATAATAGCCAAAATGTTTAACCGGCTGATCTTAAACCGAATTAGAGTTGTAATTGACAACCAACTCAGAATAAATCAGAACGGCTTCCGCCCCAAAAGGTCAACTGTGGCCCAAATATTAACACTCAGAAGAATAATACAGGGAGTCAAAGCTAAAAACATCAAGGCTGTACAGTAATAACCTTTATTGACTTCAAAAAAGCATTTGACTTGTTGCGTTTTCTCAAAGCTTATGGGATTCCACCAAACCTACTGCAAGCAATTGAGAAAATGTACAGTACACCAACGCAAAGGCCAAAGTGATCTCTCCAGATGGAGAAACAGAGATGTTTAACATCACTGCTGGAGTACTACAGGGTGATACGCTAGCTCCTTTCCTATTCATAATCATTCTAGACTATGCCTTAAGAAGAGCTATGGCTGGTAAAGAAGAAGATCTGGGATTTACCATCATCCCCAGAAGATCTCGAATACATCCTAAAGAAGCTTTGACTGACTTAGACTTTGCGGATGACATAGCTTTACTATCAGATGAGATTGAACAAGCCCAGGAATTGCTGCTAAGAGTGGAAAAAGAATGCAAAAAAAGTAGGACTTGGATTAAACGCTAAGAAAACAAAATCACTTGCTTACAACATTAAAAGATCTTAATCCAATACATACATTAGATGGTACTGAACTTGAATGGAAAGACGATTTTAAATACTTGGGGTCATGGGTTGATACAGTGGTGCTTGAAAGTTTGTGAACTACTATATTTCCGCATAAATATGACCGAAAACATCATCAGATTTTCACCTAAGTCCTAAAAGTAGATAAAGAGAACCCAGTTAAACAAATGAGACAAAAATATTATACTTGGTCATTTATTTATTGAGGAAAATGATCCAATATTACATATCTGTGAGTGGCAAAAGTATGTGAACCTCTAGGATTAGCAGTTAATTTGAAGGTGAAATTAGAGTCAGGTGTTTTCAATCAATGGGATGACAATCAGGTGTGAGTGGGCACCCTGTTTTATTTAAAGAACAGGGATCTATCAAAGTCTGATCTTCACAGCACATGTTTGTGGAAGTGTATCAAGGCACGAACAAAGGAGATTTCTGAGGACCTCAGAAAAAGTGTTGTTGATGCTCATCAGGCTGGAAAAGGTTACAAAACCATCTCTAAAGAGTTTGGACTCCACCAATCCACAGTCAGACAGATTGTGTACAAATGGAGGAAATTCAAGACCATTGTTACCGTCCTCAGGATTGGTTGACCAACAAAGATCATCCCAAGAGCAAGGCGTGTAATAGTTGGCGAGGTCACAAAGGGCCCCAGGGTAACTTCTAAGCAACTGAAGGCCTCTCTCTCATTGGCTAATGTTAATGTTCATGAGTCCACCATCAAGAGAACACTGAACAACAATGGTGTGCATGGCAGGGTTGCAAGGAGAAAGCCACTGCTCTCCAAAAAGAACATTGCTGCTTGTCTGCAGTTTGCTAAAGATCATGTGGACAAGCCAGAAGGCTATTGGAAAAATGTTTTGGGATGGATGAGACCAAAATAGACCTTTTTGGTTTAAATGAGAAGCGTTATGTTTGGAGAAAGGAAAACAGAGCATTCCAGCATAAGAACCTTATCCCATCTGTGAAACATGGTGGTGGTAGTATCATGGTTTGGGCCTGTTTTGCTGCATCTGGGCCAGGACGGCTTGCCATCATTGATGGAACAATGAATTCTGAATTATACCAGCAAATTCTAAAGGAAAATGTCAGGCCATCTGTTCATGAACTGAATCTCAAGAGAAGGTGGGTCATGCAGCAAGACAACGACCCTAAGCACACAAGTCGTTCTAACAATGATTAAAGAAGAATAAAGTGAATGTTTTGGAATGGCCAAGTCAAAGTCCTGACCTTAATCCAATGGAAATGTTGTGGAAGGACCTGAAGCGAGCAGTTCATGTGAGGAAACCCACCAACATCCCAGAGTTGAAGCTGTTCTGTACGGAGGAACGGGCTAAAATTCCTCCAAGCCGGTGTGCAGGACTGATCAACAGTTACCGCAAACGTTTAGTTGCGGTTATTGCTGCACAAGGGGGTCACACCAGATACTGAAAGCAAAGGTTCACATACTTTTGCCACTCACAGATATGCAATATTGGATCATTTTCCTCAATAAATAAATGACCAAGTATAATATCTTTGTCTCATTTGTTTAACTGGGTTCTCTTTATCTACTTTTAGGACTTGTGTGAAAATCTGATGACATTTTCGGTCATATTTATGCAGAAATATAGAAAATTCTAAAAGGTTCACAAACTTTCAAGCACCACTGTAGCTCAGAAAAAGACATCAGAGTAAGAAAAGCACAAGCCTGGCAAGCTCTGAATGGTATGACAAAAATATGGAAGTCCAATATGAGTAGAGGTTTGAAAATTAGATTCTTCACAGCCACTAGCGAATCAATTTTACTTTATGGGTGTGAGAGCTGGACTTTGTCAGAGACTCAAGAAAAATTATTGAATGGGTCATACACTAGAATGCTCCGGAAAGTTTTAAATATCCACTGGAGCAGCTACACACCAAATGAGCAGCTCTATGGTGAGCTACCGGCAATCAGTGATAAAATTGCTTCACGTAGACTACAACTAGCTGGCCACTGCTATCGCCATTCAGAGCTGAGCACGCAGAAACTGGCGCTTTGGGACCCTACACACGGACATCGGAAGAGAGACACTGGAACATCCCACACCAGTGAGATAGCTTCATTGATGGCTGACACAAAGATTTGGAAATCTCTGGTGGTTGCCCGCCTGAGGGCGACCAAATGAATGAATGAAAACCTCATTTTAACCTTAAAATATATTTTTTTAAATAAATAAATAAATAAATAAATAAAGGTGCCATATGAAAACCTCCCAACTCCTAATATTCATATTTTATTTCCTTTTTAAAATCTGTTCATATTACTGTGCGAGTCAATAAACAAACAAAATAAATAATTGAAAATATCAGAAGAAAATGTCAACTTTTATTTTTTTTTCAAATTAGCTAGATCAAGTAATAAACAAGAAAACAGAAATAAATTTAAAAAATATAATCATAAAAAACAAGGTGCCACATGAAAACCTCGCAACTCCTCATATTCATAATTTCTTTCTTTTTTTTTTTTTTAAACTGTTTATATACAGTTAGGTCCATAAATATTTGGACAGAGGCAACATTTTTCTAATTTTGGTTCTGTACATTACCACAATGGATTTTGAACAAAACAATTCAGATGCAGTTGAAGTTCAGACTTTCAGCTTTAATTCAGTGGGTTGAACAAAATGATTGCATACAAATGTGAGGAACTAAAGCATTTTTTAAACACAATCCCTTCATTTCAGGGGCTCAAAAGTAATTGGACAAATTAAATAATTGTAAATAAAATGCTCATTTCTAATACTTGGTTGAAAACCCTTTGTTGGCAATGACTGCCTGAAGTCTTGAACTCATGGACATCACCAGACGCTGTGTTTCCTCCTTTTTAATGCTCTGCCAGGCCTTTACTGCAGCGGTTTTCAGTTGCTGTTTGTTTGTGGGCCTTTCTGTCTGAAGTTTAGTCTTTAACAAGTGAAATGCTGCTCAATTGGGTTGAGATCAGGTGACTGACTTGGCCATTCAAGAATATTCCACTTCTTTGCTTTAATAAACTCCTGGGTTGCTTTGGCTTTATGTTTTGGGTCATTGTCCATCTGTATTATGAAACGCTGACCAATCAGTTTGGCTGGATTTGAGCACACAGTATGTCTCTGAATACCTCAGAATTCATCCGGCTGCTTCTGTCCTGTGTCACATCATCAGTAAACACTAGTGACCCAGTGCCACTGGCAGCCATGCATGCCCAAGCCATCACACTGCCTCCGCCGTGTTTTACAGATGATGTGGTATGCTTTGGATCATGAGCTGTACCATGCCTTCGCCATACTTTTTTCTTTCCATCATTCTGGTAGAGGCTGATCTTGGTTTCATCTGTCCAAAGAATGTTCTTCCAGAACTGTGCTGGCTTTTTTAGATGTTTTTTAGCAAAGTCCAATCTAGCCTTTTTATTCTTGAGGCTTATGAGTGGCTTGCACCATGCAGTGAACCCTCTGTATTTACTTTCATGCAGTCTTCTCTTTATGGTAGATTTGGATATTGATACGCCTACTTCCTGGAGAGTGTTGTTCACTTGGTTGGCTGTTGTGAAGGGGTTTCTCTTCAACATGGAAATTATTCTGCAATCATCCACCACTGTTGTCTTCTGTGGGCGTCCAGGTCTTTTTGCATTGGTGAGTTCACCAGTACTTACTTTCTTTCTCAGGATGTACCAAACTGTAGATTTTGCCGCTCCTAATATTGTAGCAATTTCTCGGATGGGTTTTTTCTGTTTTCGCAGCTTAAGGATGGCTTGTTTCACCTGCATGGAGAGCTCCTTTGACCGCATGTTTTCTTCACAGCAAAATCTTCCAAATGCAAGCACCACACCTCAAATCAACTCCAGGCCTTTTATCTGCTTAATTGAGAATGACATAACGAAGGAATTGCCCACACCTGCCCATGAAATAGCCTTGGAGTCAATTGTCCAATTACTTTTGGTCGCTTTAAAAACAGGGTGGCACATGTTAAGGAGCCGAAACTCCTAAACCCTTCATCCAGTTTTAATGTGGATACCCTCAAATGAAAGCTGAAAGTCTGGACTTTATGTCCATTATATAACTATAACTTGAATATGTTTCAGTAAACAGGTAAAAAAAAAAATTGTGTCAGTGTCCAAATATATATGGACCTAACTGTAACTGGGCGAATCAATAAACAAACAAAAGAAATTATTGAAAATATCAGAAAAAAAAAAGTGTCAACTTTTCTTTTCTTTTAATTCATCTGTAAATCCATCAATTCGGTGATGCAAATAAATATAAATAAATAAACAACCAACTCAATAAACATTTCTCAATCGAAAGCCTTTTAAAAATTAAATAAAAAACTTTTTTTTCCCCACGAGCTGAACGGACTTGGAATGAAAACCTGTGAAACTCCTCGGTGGTTAATAGCTGACGGTTTTTGATCGCTGTACCATGTTCACATCTCAGAAACTCACATGCGATGATGTTGCCGTAGCGGTTTTTGGTCCGGTTCTGCTCTTTCTTGGCCACGTCCCACGAAGCCGACTGACCCTCAAAAAAACTCTGCCAAAGCGGGAAAAAAAAAAAAAAGAGAGAGATTTTTGTGATTTAATGTGATATTAAAGTTGAAACGATTAAAAACATTTCACTGATGGTTATGATTCTGTGTTTGCGTAAAAACTTGTAAATTCTGGCCTCTGACATAAAAACTAAACAAAACACAACAACAACAACAAATAACGTCGTGTTACTACGGCTAGGTCTAACTTTAACTCATTCCTTTAATTCCATTCTCGTTATTATCTGGCTATCGAGATTAACATCGAGACGTTCTGTGTTAACGAGCTCGCTAATAACCTTTTAAACAAGATCTTAGGCTACATCCACACGACAACGGCAACGAGATGTTATTTAAAAATATATCGCGTCCAAATGGGCAACGATCAGTAAAATATCAGGTCCATATGGCAACGCAACGCTTGCTGAAAACGATGCAATACACATGCCACACCTCTAGGGGTGCTGTAAGACGGTCCCTTTGGAGACACCAGAACAATAGAAGTAAGGACACATGCGCATAAACTATTATGCGCGAGACTTCATATTAGCCACAAAGTCAGAAAAATCTGTTCGTAAAATTACATTATAATGACCAAATACAATGAAAAGTATTTTTCCAGTCTCACCTGTGAAAGGTAATCCCATGTGATCTCGTTTGGACGGTAAACCTGTTGGTACAGTTAAACGCAGCACATGAATCTTTATTCTCCGCTTTGACCTATCCAATATGGCGGCGAGGATGACGTATGATTCTACGCGGAAGGCGGCGTCTTTAATGGTCTGGAATAAATTGAATGCTACACGTTGATGGATTAATTTGTTCTTCTACGCCCTTTTTGATGAATGTATTGTAGGACTAAAACCAACATCTGAAGAGGTGAGATCGCTCCTTTTTTTCCCTATTTTTGCTGGCGGGATTGACTCTGCCCTAAGGGCTATTCTCTCTCTCTCTCTCTCTCTCTCTCTCTCACTTTGCACCATTACACAATAAATATTCACAGTGAAAATATTTTGTAAGCGCGTTTCATGAACCAAGGTATAGGATTTGTTGACGACTCGCATCGAGTTCGTTACACTTCTACCCGGCGTGAAGCACTCTCAGTCATGTGGTTGTGACGTCATCGTAAACAAATCCGTTCTACTCATCCAGACGACTTCGCAACGGCAACGTTGCCAGATCTTTCCACTCTGGAACCCGTTCTCAAAAGATTGCGTTTTGGGCACCAAAACGCCGGTGCCGTGTGGACGCCAGGCCGAAACGATAAGCAATTGTATCGGAGTCACCTGAATCCGTTGCCGTGTGGACAGGGCCTTAGTTGCGTTATTAGATCTCGAGATAATAACACGGCGACATCACATTTACGATTTTAACGCTGTAAACTTTACAGCGTTAACTGATACACAGTGAGACACAGAAACAGTGGGTTGTGGAGAAGCAGGTGGTGTGTGTGTGTGTGTGTGTGTTCTATTTGCATGTGGTTTTATCAGAGGGTGGGGGGCGGATTTCAGAAAGTCCTGAAATGCATCGTTGTGATACTAATAACTTAAAAAGAGCTCCATTTCTAATCGTTCACATTGTCAAAAATGAAAAAGTCGTCGTATAAACCGAGATCATAAAACAACACACAGCTGCTGATGTCACTGTTTAAACTCATCTCTCGCGTTTTGGATTAAACATCATTCCATATTTGACGTCCTGGAACGCAGTTTCTTTCCTCTATTTGTAAAGAAGGTTGTGATATCGATCCTCCACGGTGAGAAAATGTTCACCACGGAGAGACAGAGATGGTGGCGTGTGCTGGAAGACAACAGTCGCACCAGTAAAACTTACCACTAATTGACAGGAAATGCTGGCTGTGGTTTCAAGTTGCCCGCATTAATGGCACATTAAGTCAACAGGAAGTCACATGGCTTAATGTTCTCATACGAAAGACTTATCAAAATGTGTGTGTGTGTGAGAAAATACACTGTATATATTTGACTTTTTTTTTTTTTTTTATGCCCGGAGTAAGAATTTGTGTTGTATTCATTACTTCCAGGAATTTTTAGGTCCCCAAAAATCTTGGTCCCCATTAGGCCATTATTAAAAAAATGTTCTGTTTCCGGTCCACCGGCCGGGTGAGTGCCGTTTGTGCGGTTGAAATTTTTTTTTTTAACGCCGGTTTTTCGACATTTTTTCGGGTTCGTAAATCTAAACTCGAACTTGACATTTCCGCATTCCCAGGGCTTTCCACTAAGGCTCATACTAGCCAGTAGGGCTGTAACAACAATATGCGTATCGAAATCGAAATCGCGATACGCAGAGCCACGATCCGTGTCGCGATACAAGAAGGCAGAATCGCGGTACACCCTTTCAAACTTCTCCTCAGCCCAAAAACAGAGGCGCTTCCAAACTTCAATTTATGAATACTTTACTTTTTATTTAAATTACATTTTAAACTTACTTAAATTACTTTTATTTTTTATATCTATTAGTAAGTCGTTTTTTCGCCGACGGGAGCGAATCTGTAAACAAGCAGCTCATTGGCTGGCTAGGTGTGCCACAAGCCAATCACAATCACTTGACCGGAAAGGCATGCAGTGTTGCCAGATTGGGCGGGTTTAGGTGCTTTTTGGCTGGTTTTGAACATATTTTGGGGTGGAAAACGTTAGCAATATCTGGCAACACTGAAGGCATGTCTGCTTGGGCGTTAGCGGCAGTTACATTTTGACACGCGAGCAATGTTTCACTATAAAAATTCCGTAATTTCCATCTGTTTTCCGCGATCACAGAAAATCATTGGCCCTATGAGAGTGAGACAGTGAGAGAGCCACCCCTCCCCCCCCAAAAAAAATCTTAACGGATTTACACGATTTGGAAAAATGACTTTCAGAACCGAAAAAATGAGAGCTTCCGGCTCAACAGTATTATTTTGAGAAATAAAACAGTCTTTGGATATACATTTGTTCATTTTTGCATACATATTACTCATTCTCTGCAGTGGTCTGAATTATTTGTTATTAAATAGTTAATGTAAGTAAGTAAATGTTAATAAGTCAAATTTACTACTTTAAAAAAACATCGTGGGTGTATCGAATCGTGGGTCAAAAATCGCGATATGAATCGAATCGTGAGTTGGGTGTATCGTTACAGCCCTACTAGCCAGCCATGACAAATAAGTAGCCAGCCGGGGGGGGCGGAGTAAACACAAAATAAACTCCTGTGCATGCAGTTCCCAGGATTAACTGTATTTTCCACAGACCATTTATTTATTCACTTTACTCAAATACAAAGTAAAATGGCAGTAAATCTTCTTTCTTTTCTTGCGTATTGCATCATGAGGCGTTCCTGGCTTGTAAATCTCTTATTTTCGGTGCATGACACATTCACGCAGCTGAGCATGCTATGAATTAACAACGACAGCGGTCTGCAGTGGGGCGACACAATTACACACTCAGCGAACATTTCTCCATTTGTGTATGAAAATACACTCCAACCACTCAGTTTGGGTTCATTTACAACCAACGGTGTCTTTTGATGCCAGCACGTAATTGAACGAGAGAAGACTGGTTTGTGCACGAACACACCGCATGTCGGGGCCGCGGATGAGTTACTCTCCCCGATCAACGAAGTCGGCGGGGAATTTGTGGTTATTATCGGTACAAACAGCGTGAATCACAACTTAAATGAGTGCGGTTCAGTTTGACATTATTATCAGTCCGTTAGATAAACATTTAATTTTATTAAAGTCGAAAATTAATATTTAGAGCCTGTGGGCTACAAAAATAAGTCATTAAAGTAGCCGGCTGGACTTAATTGTGTAGTCGGCTGTATGGCCGGCAGCCGGCGCTTGTGGAAAGCCCTGTCGAATCAGCTCTGCTGATTTTGCGCCGTGCGGCACAAAAAAAATGTCCACCACCATGAAGGAAGCAGATCCGGAGTTTTCAAACATTTGCTTAAGTGTGAAATCGCAAAATGATATTCTAGCGAACAACAAAATAGTAAAGATTCAGAAAAACAAATCATTCAGTGATCATTTTAATAGTGTAATTTCATCCGAACTCGGCCTAACGCTCAATTTAGAACTACAAAAAGTCCGTGCGTCGGACATTTTAAGTACCTTTGTAAAAGTTTTGCAAATGTTGCAGTCAGCATTTAAAATGCTAACTTAAAGTTTTTGTACAAGTTTCAGTTGATTAAACTGTCATATTTTATTAAATGTGTCTGCTTTTGTAATAAAAAAGTACTGAAAGAAAAAGCAAACACAGCATTGCGATTTCTTATCCATCCATATAGTAAAAAAAAAAAAAATCCCTTCCTCCCGACTGAAAATTTTTTTGCTCACCCGGTCGACAGGAAACGGATTTTTTTTTAAGGATGGCCTTAGGGAACTGTGTTACAATGTATAGTGTGTGTGTGTGTGTGTGTCACCTCGTACTCCTCTTTAAAGCCGTAACTGTCGGACGTCTTCATCAGGTTGATGTGTTGCAGTAAATCTGCCACTCGGATGGCCGGATGAAGTTGTCCTGTCTGATACGGAGACTCGGTTCCTTCACAGTGGAACCGAGGAACGTCCAACAACCTGCTGTTCTCTGCTGCTGCATGGTTCTCATCTACACACACAGGAGAACATCAGAAGCATTCATCAGCGTCAATAAAAATCAGATTCTTCCGATTTCCTGTAAAGCCCAAGAGCAATAAGAAACGCTGATATTAAACCTAATGTTGAGGATCAAACAGCGGCGCTGTGTTAAAGGCAGAAAATCAGAGCAATCAAAGGTTTAATTACGGTTTAAAATCATTCAGATAAAACACACAGGAAAACGCAGTAGAGCAGAATGTGGACGAGCAGCTCCGACAGATACACAAACGCGTTTCAGTTCTTCAGGTTGTTTTCTTTTACAAAATAAAGCCTAAATATTAATTAATAAACATTGAATAATTAAAAATGCTGTTCTGAGTTTTGAGTATTGTTTTCGGCAGTTTCAGTGCGGATTAGATTAGTGTGTGTGTGTGTGGGGGGGGGGGGGGGGGGGGGGTGTCGACGCACTCACCAGTGATGGGCACTGATCCCGTCAGCATGTGAAAGACAGAGTGAGTTTAGAGCAGCGCTTTATAAAACCTCAACACTTTATTTTCAGACAAGGAGAAGAAACGAAATACACAACACAGGAGAGATGATCAGCACATGGTGCACACACACACACACACACACACACCTCAATTAAACACGTCTTCAATACTGTGGAGAATTCTGGATCATTCAGCACTTCAACATGTGAAAAATAAGACGTTCCACCCCCCATCTCTCTCTCCCCCCTCCCCCACTCTCCTTCAGCTCCTCTCCCTCCCGCTCTCTCTCCCTCAGCTCCTCTCTCTCCCCCTGCCTCCCTCAGCTCCTCTCTCCCTCCCACTCTCTCTCCCTCCCTCTCCCTCAGCTCCTCTCTCTCCCACTCTCTCTCCCTCCCTCTCTCTCTCTCTCTCTCCCTCAGCTCCTCTCTCTCCCCTGCCTCCCTCAGCTCCTCTCCCTCCCGCTCTCTCTCCCTCCCTCCCTCAGCTCCTCTCTCTCCCACTCTCTCTCCCTCCCTCTCAGCTCCTCCCTCTCCCCCTCCCTCAGCTCCTCTCTCTCCCTCCCTCTCAGCTCCTCTCCCTCCCGCTCTCTCTCCCTCAGCTCCTCTCTCTCCCCCTGCCTCCCTCAGCTCCTCTCTCCCTCCCACTCTCTCTCCCTCCCTCTCCCTCAGCTCCTCTCTCTCCCACTCTCTCTCCCTCCCTCTCTCTCTCTCTCTCCCTCAGCTCCTCTCTCTCCCCTGCCTCCCTCAGCTCCTCTCCCTCCCACTCTCTCTCCCTCCCTCTCCCTCAGCTCCTCTCTCTCCCACTCTCTCTCCCTCCCTCTCTCTCTCTCTCTCCCTCAGCTCCTCTCTCTCCCCTGCCTCCCTCAGCTCCTCTCCCTCCCGCTCTCTCTCCCTCCCTCCCTCAGCTCCTCTCTCCCTCCCTCAGCTCCTCTCTCTCCCACTCTCTCTCCCTCCCTCTCAGCTCCTCCCTCTCCCCCTCCCTCAGCTCCTCTCTCTCCCTCCCTCTCAGCTCCTCCCTCTCCCCCTCCCTCAGCTCCTCTCTCTCCCCCACTCTCTCTCCCTCCCTCTCCCTCAGCTCCTCTCCCCCCACTCTCTCCCCCTCCCTTAGCTCCTCTCTCTCCCCCCGCTCTCTCTCTCTCCCTCCCTCAGCTCCTCTCTCTCCCCCACTCTCACTCTCTCCCCCTCCCTCAGCTCCTCTCTCCCCCCCGCTCTCTCTCCCTCAGCTCCTCTCCCTCCACACTCTCTCTCTCTCCCTCCCTCAGCTCCTCTCTCTCCCCCACTCTCACTCTCTCCCCCTCCCTCAGCTCCTCTCTCCCCCCTGCTCTCTCTCTCCCTCAGCTCCTCTCCCTCCACTCTCTCTCTCTCCCTCCCTCAGCTCCTCTCTCTCCCCCACTCTCACTCTCTCCCCCTCCCTCAGCTCCTCTCTCCCCCCCCGCTCTCTCTCTCCCTCAGCTCCTCTCCCTCCACTCTCTCTCTCTCCCCCCCCTCAGCTCCTCTCTCTCCCCTACCCACTCTCTCCCTCCCTCTCTCTCTCTCCCCCCTCCTTCTCTCAGCCCCCCTCTTTCTCCCCTCCCTCTGTGTTTTGGAGTAAAGTTGTTATTCTTGAGGCCCCTGTCTTAAAATACTGCGTTACCACAAATTGTACACACACACACACACACAATGTCCACAGAAAATGTTGTATTCAATTAAAATGTAACCGAGTCCTTTTATTGATTGATTTTTTTTTTAATGGTCAAATATCTAAAAATCCCCCCACACTACTGATTTCAATCTCATTACTTGAATATTTTAAATATTGTGGGTCATAAAATAATTTTAAAAGTTAGTAAAACAATATAAAAGCACAGGAGAGTCAGGAGTTAAACTGAAAGATGTTATTATATCAAAAATTCTTTCGTGTTCGACGCTGTACAAACTACGATGAATTATAAAATCATTCGAAAACGATGACTTTCTTACAAAATATAGAAATTTGAAAGATTTTTCCCTCCATTCGTGTTTACTGATGATTTGATGAATTTGAATCCAACGAACGTTTATTTTACAATTTCAATATCGTCAGTGTTTTACTGTCAGTAATTCTCACATGAACGCAACATAAATTATGTCTAACGCCAACCCCCTGGCTCCGCCCCAATGTCATGATGGTATCATATCATATAATCAAACACTCTGTGGACACAGTGGTGACGACCGATGAGCAAAACACCAAGGCATGATGGGAAATGGAGTCCACAGGTGTATCGGGGTGTCCAACTTTCTTAACTCCTTTACTGCATAATGTATCACCGTTTTCACTTTATCAGAAATGTACAGCGCCTCCTAATGGTCTGCGTGGGGAAGTTTTTCCTTTTGTAGCTCTGTTTGCATCACCTCGCAATAAGGGTTACCGTTAACACAAAAGTAGCTAGCAATATATATATATATATATTTTAAATCCCCACCGTGACCTCTAGGGGGCTCCATAAATATGCGGTTTAGTTGAACACCTCTGATACACGAAGAGACGTAAATTAAAATAATAATTATGACTTTAATGAAGCCTCACCGAGCACGGCCGTGGGCACAAGCGGATCGTTGGGCTGCACTGCAATAATAATAATAATAATAATACATGGTGCTTTTGCTTCATGAAGACAAAGTACATGGTTTGAAAAAGTTTTCTATAAAACCTGACGATTATCTCTATGAGTTAACTATATACATTTATTTATTTATAAAAATTGTTAAGTTACAAAAGCAATGAATAACTGCACAAATTAAACCAGCAACACTTTGAAACACAAACAGTGCTATTTAAATAAAGTTTGCGAATAAAATATACAGAAATAAATATTTATTATAGACGGCATGAAACATGTTCGGCTTCAGAATGAACTAAAAGTGACCAAAGACCATGTTATAAAAAATATAAAATAAAAACACAAACACGTTTTCTTCATAAAAGGCTTTCGATCTCGCTGAATTACGACACAAAGTTTTATTTGTAACTTGAAATTATTATTATTATTATTATTATTATTAAATTGAGATTATCATCAGGCTGCATAATCTTGTAATAAAACTTTCATTCCAGACAAAATATTTCAACGATGAATCGTTGACTGTTCCACAAAACAAAAAAAATCTGTCTTTTTTTTTTATTTTTTATTTATTCTATACCTTGTTGCATAAAATCCCTGAGCTTCAATCTTTGGTTTAAAAGATAAACTCGTCTCATATCGTGCAAGATCATCAGTTTTTTTTTTTTATTCTCTGCATGTGTAAAGATTTCTAACTTACAGCCTACGGAACCCTGTGGAACACTGAAACCTCCTCGGCGAGTTTCGAAATGACACCAAGTTCAGCTTCAGGATTCTCGATGAAATGCTGCAACCCTTTTGCAACCCTGTGACTCCGCCCATCAGATTTGCTCCAAAGCGCAGCATTGATTTACACCAAATGGAATTTTCTGTCTTTATATCTTTATCTTTTTCTGTGTTTCTCTTTATATTGCTGCGTTCGACAAGTCAGTTTTAGTCGCGTAAAGAGACTTTCATTCATTTTTTTTTCCTTTTAAGAATCAGGAACAACAAAACCCGAGACAAACCACAACAAAAAATGAAGAGAGAGAAACTTGTTATACGATAGAAAACGAAACATGTTCACACCTACGTGGATTTCCTGGTATATGTGTGTGTGTGTGTGTGTGTGTGGGTATTTAGGTTTTTAATCATTTGATGAGAAATCTATTTATTATTGAGAAGAAAACTGTTTAACAAAATTAGTACTGAAAATCAAATTGCACAAAATTCACTCCAAATAACTACGGCGTTTTTATTACCTCCGCCAAGGAGGTTACGTTTTCGGTAGCGTTGGTTTGTCTGTTAGCAACATTACGGAAAAAGTAACGAACGGATTGCTCTGAAGTTTTTTCCAGAGGTCTGACTGGGCACAAGTAACAATCCGTTAAATTTTGGCGGTGATCCGGATCACCTTCTGGATCCCGGATTTTTTTAAAGGATTCATTTTTTCCCCGTTGAAATGAACGGGCGCGCGACGCAAAATACAGATTTTTCCTTCTGTAGGCCAAACCATAAGGTGTGCAGTCATGAAACGTGGTACACTGATAGAGGAGTGGACCCTGACTGACTGATTTCAAGTTTCATGTTGGTATGTCTCACGCTGTAGATTTTCATAAGTCTGGTGCCGTTGGAATCCTTGGAGCCAGACGATTCCAACGCACCCTATGACGCCTAATTAGATTTTCCGCCATTTTGAATTTTGTCCAAATGAATCTAGAGTGACCCTGGCTGCATGTTTTGTCCAATCATCACGCAACTCGGCACACATGATCTCCAGTCCATGCCTAATGAATGATATTCGTTTCGCTCTCGTACGTCGAAGCGTTCGCCCGTGGCAGCCAATCAAACTCGATGGCGAAGCCACCAAACAGGAAGTGAGCTCATTTCTCAGAAACGCTTTGACGTATCAAGACCATATTTGTTGAGATGACTTTCAGCACCAGTTCATGTACCCTCATCAAATTTGGTGTCATTTGGCCACTACGGGGCGCCACAATGAGCAAAAACGTGTTTTGGGTCATATCTCTTTACGGATTTAGAATTGTATCTAAATTTTGATGTTAGTGCTGCTCTGGGATGTCTCTGTAAAGAACCTTGCCAGCCGGTCATCTCCGTATGAGAATCCGCCTTGTGTCTTGGCCAAACTTTCACGTGTTGACACAAAACTTGTCGTGTGGGCGTGCGGTCGCCTCTCTTGCCGGGTCGCCATGGCGGCGCACCTGAGCAAGCACACTTTCGCATTTTCTCCGGAAATGCATTCTAGTTATTATTATTACCTCCGCCAAGGAGGTTACGTTTTCAGTAGCGTTGGTTTGTCTGTTAGCAACATTACGGAAAAAGTAATGAACGGATTGCTCTGAAATTTTTTCCAGAGGTGTGACTGGGCACAAGTAACAATCCATTAAATTTTGGCGGTGATCCAGATTTTTTTTAAAGGATTCTTGGCGGAGGTCTGCGCCCTCCGAGTGCTTTTCTAGTTTATCCTGTATTTTGTTGTATAATTCAGGGATGAGAGTGGGCGTTCACCAAAAAAGCAGAAAGCAAGATGGCGCCCGAAGCCGGGGGTCTGGGAGGGATACCCCCCCAGGAAAATTTTGAAAAATAAGGCCTTACAAACCACTTTTCCTGCAATCTGAGCTGTAGTAGATAAAAAATCTGTTGTCTTTTTTATATATTTACATGAAAATATGTTTCAAATCAATAGGAGTATTGTTTGAATTCAAAATAAAATCACATTCGACATTCAAGGGTATGGTTATAATTCATGATCAACAAAATTCACATTAAACGTAAGTTTTATTAATTATCAAAATGTTCATATATTAAATAAAATTTCTTAGGGAGAAAAGGTCGGTCACCCTATGTCCTCATTAGTTGCATATGACTTCAAAAAGTCTTTAGAAATATTTAAGTTTTCAAAACTGTCAGCATTAATTCAGATTTACTGACCAGCATATACATGTTCAATGTATTAAATCAAACGAATGCTGAGTTTATGGGATAATGTCGATGTACACTTTATACAATTATTTATAGTTCATTATTTATAGTTTTTTCAGCTTTTTGGCCAAAGACAAGAGCTTGTCAGCTTGTCTGTCTGTTTTTTATACCAGCATCGATTTCACGTACCTTCGCTTCGTCTCGCTTGTCAATTGTATTCGGCGTTTTGAGTAAAAAAGCCGATACGAAAGAGAAACGTATTTTTGAAGCGCAGCGGCGATGAACATGTGCAAGTTTCGATAAAATAGAACAGACGCGGGTACTTTTGTAAGAGCTGTTATGATTGGCTATCATGCTCTCGCCAGCGATGTTTTGGCCAATTACATTGTAGATAACACGTAGAGACTTAGCGAGACTAAAGATGGCGAAAATGTAAACATGTAACATCGTCGTACGCTTGAGTATCACGAAGGAACACACCCCAACCCCCGTCAATGAAAAAAACATCTCGGCGGATTTGGCATAATATCGATTTTTGCTCAGAAAAAGCGGAAATCTGCCGAAAAGCGGAAAACTCTCATCCCTGATAATTTCCTCATCTATATACAGTGGCATATAAACAACATTAATAATAGCATTAAGAAAGGAGAAAATGTATAAAAAAGGTGAACATTTGTTTGATTTAACGTTACGGGGAGGGTGTCAAAATCTTACGGCGGATAACGTTGCCATTCTGAAGTCTCCGTTTGTCGATGTTGAATGACGCTAAGCAGCTTATTTTGTTCTTTTGTGAAATAACTAAACAGTTCAACAAATAAATCAAACAAACATTGGTAGAAATCTGAGGCTTCACTCGGTCGAGATGACATTTAAGAAAGAAATTTCAAATAAGTGAATAACAGATAAATAAATAAATAAATAAATAAATACACTGTACTGGTTACTGGTTATGTATTGTGCGATGATAAATCACGATACAAATGACGATTCGAATCGATGAAATAAACAAAAGGAGATTATCATCAGGCTGCATAATCTTAGTTCTTCCGAGCTGTAATTGTGTTGTTTAGACAGCAGAGGGCGCAATCATGTACGACAGCAAAAAGGAATGCATGCGACTTCACTGCAGATGGAAGTAGCGGAGCGGATAGCTGGGAAAATGTTTCACTTGGTGAGCAAAGCACCAAATTTTGCATGAAACTTTGTCTGCATGTACCTGACCGAACATCATCGTTGGCCACTCAAGTTTCCACCATTTTCAAGATGGCTGCCATGATTTTCAAAATGGTGTCATTTTTACAGTTTTCGCCGACTAGTTTTATTATTATAATGTACCATTTTTAATTTAAATTCTTTTCTTTTGCTAATATCTACCTCAATATGACTCCCCATAGCCATAATAGTTATTTTGTACAAAACTAACGTGAATACGCACTGCGCATGCGCAAGACATTCCAGAAATACAGACTTTTTTTTATAAATTGCCGTTTGCACTAAGACTCAGCGGATCTAATCTTCTGAGCCGTTACAACTACAGAGAGCAGTGCAAGACAGTCCTGATTTAAAGCATTTACAGTTGCCAGAACAGTTTGTTCTACATCCACACTTGACCAGTTCCTGACATGACGCTGCTATAGGTGCTACTGACGTCCAATACGGCACCCGAACCCCATCATTTTTTGTCCGACCCCAACTTGATGGTGATGGTAAGTCCTGCGTTTTACAAAGTGACTGACCCCATGTGTGTCCAGCCTGTAGAATTGATCTTTTGATGTGTTCGACCAGGGCAGCTCTGGATGGTGGGATGTTGTTATAAGGCCGTTGTTTGCGGGCAAAAAGATCAAGACGAGTCTCATTAACTTTCGTTGAAATGCTTGACCGATCATACATGATGACAACAAATTCCTCAATGACATCAATGTCTTGCTCTGTCAAAGAGTCACATGGTTTGCTTAGGCCCCAGTCACACCACCCGAACTTTGCTGGAGCGTTCCTTGAACGGTAGGGAGGGGGGGCCGAATTTCGACAACGCTCGTCACCGCACACAAAATGGGAAAAAAATCGAAAACATGGGCGTTGGCTTAGCGGTGCACCACTGAAGCCGGCGTTGCTTTAGCGTTGGTTTAGCGGTAGCGAGCGTTGGTTTAGCAGTGACGCGAGCGTTGGTATAGCGGCGTTCTGCGCATGCGGGCTTTGGCTCGGCGGGGGTATAAAGTTGGTTTAGCACCAATCATAGCAAGTCTCTCAGCATCCATGGTGATACAGTTTTACTGTAACTTTGAGCAAATTCGATATAGATGAGGTCTGAACTCAACGGCAGCTCGATTCCAAATGAGCTCCTGGTCCATTTCTCCCCGTATTTATAGCCAAATTCTGGTCCCGCTCCGACACCTCTATACCAACGCCAAACCAAAGTTCATCGCCGCCATGGATAGCTGCTTCAACGCCCGACACCGTTCCAGCAACCCCGTGTCCGCTCGTAAAACGCTTACAACCGCTCCACCGAAGTTTGTGCAACGTTTAATCGCCGCCCGGGCAACGCTGGCGAAGCAGCGGTGGTCCAGCGTTCAAGATTTCTGCGTTGGCCTAGCGGACCCAAGCGTCCACGAACTTGCGTCTAGCGGTGCCAAACTTTGACTGGGCGTTGGTGGAGCGGGGGTGAACTTTGCCGGGGCGGAAAATTGCCCCCTACTCACCGCTCGCAATATTTTGTGCAGCTCAAAACTTTCGGAGCGGTAGGAGGGCCCCTCGAGAAACATCAGCGGTGGCCGAGCGTATACGGCGTTGCTTTAACGGGGGCCAACTTTTGTTAAACGGTGGTGAACGGTTACGAGCGGTGATGAATTTTTTTCACCGCTCCAGGAACGCTCCAGCAAAGTTCGGGCGGTGTGACCGGGGCCTTACAATTTTATTAGTTTTTTTTTAATAGAACAATTAATGAGTTTATCTCCACGTGTCCCTAAATTCTCCGCTATTTTTTCCTGCTTCACCATGACACAATACAAGATACTACGTCATGCATCACATCCCGTGGTGGGTTTTCCCCGTTCACGCAAGGCATTGTGGGATACAAATTTGAAACAGGAGAGAAAAATGGAGGACGTGAGCGTGCGAATGAAACGTGAAAGAGCGACTACAGTAATGGACAGAAAGCGAGAAGAAGAAAAGACGTTATGTTATATACGAAGGAAATATCAAACTAATAAATATGGGCGCTCAGCGAGCACCTCGGTGTGATCAGCTGTTCGTTTAGCGACAGAATGATGGAACTGTCAGTGCACGCTCAAAGGGAAACCTGTAGATGGCAGTAATGCGACACTGTGGATGCCAGCTGCCGTAAAACCCAAAAGAAGAAGAAGAAGGTAAACCTGCGCATGCGCACACGGACTTCCTCTGTCTGCTTGACTGCGCCAAGCGAGCGATTTCATGCACATTATTTGCTTTAATCCCCTCAAATTAAATAACTTCCCAACCACAGAATGGCCTGATATTTTGTGAGATATTACAGAAATAAACAGATATCACAATCACCACATTTCAGACGGAACTAAATTTCACTTTTTTTTTTCTTCCCCAAAAAGTATCATAAGGAAAACCGAATCGAATTGTGAACTGGGTGAATTGTGATGTGCCTCGTGCTGGTTAACTGCGAGTAGACATGAATAAAATTCTCGGCGATTTTTCACATAACGTTTTGCAATAATGTTTTTTCAGATATACCTGTACAAATAAAAATAATACATTAAAAAATATTTCCGAAACCATGTCAAGTTGCGATTGTAAAAGCTGTTCACATTCTGACTCGATCCCATAACCTGAACAGGAAGCTAAGTTCGGGGAAGGTTTCGTATTTACACTTACATCGGTTGTTGAAGCTGTGCGAGTCCATGAAGGTGACGGTCATGGGTTCCTCGGTGTGGAGCGTGTTCTGCTCGGCGTAACTCCGGTCCATGGCATTGACCATGTGCGTCATCTCCTGCCTCGCGTTTCCAGCCGCGTCCTTGCGCTTCTTCGCCAGCTTCCTGACAAATCGACCCGGGTCATGTCATTAATTTATTATTATTATTAAAACCAACAGCCACCGTGACACCAAAACACTGAACAGGTCTCTCAGGAAGACACAGGAGACAGAAGAATGAACGGAAGGAGAAACCTTTAAGAAACCCACCAGAAAAAGTGCCATATGAACATGCTGAAGGAGCCAACAGGAAGTGGAGAGAACCTTTACCGACAGTGCGGAGAGAATAACATCATCTTAACGCTGTTCCGCCAAACCAGATTTGAGGAACGTATTTACGAAAACAATATCCATTAGCTACACGGCGCTAGTTTTAAACTGTACGAATTCACCAGGATTTTACGATTGTAGCACGTCACACTGTATGAAACAATCGCGGTAAAACGTGGGCTGTGTGATAGATGACGCGCGTCTCCGTGTCGGATAATACAACGAAGATCCTCTTATGATAGACCTGTGACTAAAGGAAAATTACTCCCTTCTGCTTTGGTCGTCAAACATCAATCTGGAAATAACCGTCCCGTGAGGAGGGTTGGGAATCTCATACTGGCTTACAAACTAGAACCGAATCCAAAATACCAAGTACCCATTAAAATAATAATAATTCAGTTCTGCGTAAGGCTCATTTATATTCAATATTAACTACGTATACAGATATGGGCGGAGCCATGTGTCCGTACTCCATGTTCATTTCATCCGTATGCTTTCTGAAAGCTCACCGATCTGGACGAAACAGAAATCATGAAGTCGTGTCGCTTACAGTTCAAGTGAGACACGACGAGAACCTATTCGATTTTGTGAGAATTTTTAAATCGGTTTGATGTCCCTCGGCTTTTTAAACCAGTGCGTTATTACGGCCTCCTTCACCGTCACCAGAAACTTTGACTCGGAGCCGCCCTCTAGTGGATGCATCACTTTATTACAGCGACGCCAACTTAAAAAGGACACAAGCATTGACTGTTACTGTACATCGTTCGAAATGGGCGTATTTATTTTCGTGCCTAAAGGAAGCATAAACAAGGCCATTGTTTGTAAAACGAAGGCTGCAGTACATGGCTGTTCTCTGTGCAGCTCCCTGCCAGGAACGGTCTACTGACTACGTCACGCATCGGGATGTTTAGATACGAGCTCACACGCATGGCTGACGTCACAACGGCGTGAACGATGGACCGCGATAAACAATTTTTTTTTTAATCTAAACATTTGACTTGTTGGTCGAGTCTGATAAGATCAGCAGAACAGGAATCAATCACATTTGAATGATACTCGCGAGTTTGCCGTCCTCCGATTGGTGCGTTTTTAATAACAAATTTCTCACGCCACAGATCGAACCAAAGATCGCTGATCACCAAACTGACGACCGAGGAATTCTTTTTTCTTTTGTGCGATTTGTGTCTCGAGTGCAACACAAACAAAGCATTTTCAGTAAAAATGGCGATTTTTTTATGAGCGATGTACAGTAAGCCCTCAGTATTCGTGGGGGTTAGGGACCGAACATGGCCGCAAATAAGCCAAAATCGCGAATACTTGTAAACCCCCCCCCAAAAAACTGCTCTTTATGTAGCGCACGGTACGTACTCTCGTTGATGCCGTATCGAGAAGTCCTACCTTCTTACCTTCTTCTGGCGCTTAGGTTCCTTGGCAGGAGCCTTAGAAGATGCAGAGCGTTTAGGAGCCATTGTAGGGCGTAAAAATTATTTAAAAATACCAAGAATGCACAACACGTGAACAAGTCTGAACTACGGGAACCGCGAGACTGTACTGTACAATGCGCTCATTCGTATCAGCCAACGAGCAGCAGCCCGCCATTCAAACTTCAGCCAATAGCGAGCGAGCATTCGGCTCCGAGAATGTAGCAGTGCGTAAACGTTCGCAGTGCATAAACGTTCGATATGTTTGCCGCAAATGACCGCGAATCGCTGAGATTTCTGCGAATGTATAGGAGTTATGTTCTATATAAAATCCCGCGAATACGTGAATTCGCGAATACTGAACCGCGAATAGGCGGGGGTCTACTGTAATCCTCGATACAATACCGGTATATACCTGAGTGTTTTGCTGGGAAATACAGACTTGTGTTTTTCATCCGGGACATGGAGAACCTCATGAGGAACTCGATGATCAATTTGTTTTGATAAATTTGGGGACTTTGGTTGTGAATGTGTCGATATAACAAAAAGAAAATCACACGTTGGCTTGAAGATATGAAAACGTTTATCTTCTCGGGTTGAAAAACTTGCATTTTTCAGACGAAATACATCGCGGATCTGAGTGACAAATAATATTGGCTGGCGTTGAGTGGTCTATCAGATATATTCCATTCGGCAAGCATGATCCTGAACGGAATATATCTGACAGACCACAAAAAAAAGCCAGCCATTATTGTTATTATTATTATTATTATTATTACCCATACACATTCCTTTCAGGTCTTCAACGCGTCTTTCTCTTTCAAAATTCTCTCAACGTATTCCATATTTAATGAAGCAAACCTGGCGGCCATGTTTGTTTACAAATTGTCGCTCGCTAGCGCGGAGGTTTTACGTCTCTGACGTGTGACATCATGTTGTCTTGACAGCCGTGCAGTATCGTAAACCACATTCAACGCTCATTCTCCATTGGGTAGAGTGACGTAATACACGTAGGATAAGCGATACGCTAACATGCTATCGAACCAAATGAATGAAACCCGCTAGAAGGGAATAGAACATGTTTTTATTCCATCAAAAATGTGTCCTGAATGCACTGTATAATAATTCCCGATATTTCACTCCCAGTGTTTTCCCACTGACTAGACGCGCGGTGTCAAAATAATATAAAGAACATTACACAGTGACGCGAGGAAGTTTATCTTCTTTTGTTGGAAATATTTCACTCATTCACCACTCGAAGGTAAACTTCATATCTTTGTCCCACTGTGTGATAGTACAACCCCGATTCCAAAAAAGTTGGGACAAAGTACAAATTGTAAATAAAAACGGAATGCAATGATGTGGAAGTTTCAAAATTCCATATTTTATTCAGAATAGAACATAGATGACATATCAAATGTTTAAACTGAGAAAATGTATCATTTAAAGAGAAAAATTAGGTGATTTGAAATTTCATGACAACAACACATCTCAAAAAAGTTGGGACAAGGCCATGTTTCCCACTGTGAGACATCCCCTTTTCTCTTTACAACAGTCTGTAAACGTCTGGGGACTGAGGAGACAAGTTGCTCAAGTTTAGGGATAGGAATGTTAACCCATTCTTGTCTAATGTAGGATTCTAGTTGCTCAACTGTCTTAGGTCTTTTTTGTCGTATCTTCCATGTTTTGTATGGGTGAAAGATCTGGACTGCAGGCTGGCCAGTTCAGTACCCGGACCCTTCTTCTACGCAGCCATGATGCTGTAATTGATGCAGTATGTGGTTTGGCATTGTCATGTTGGAAAATGCAAGGTCTTCCCTGAAAGAGACGTCGTCTGGATGGGAGCATATGTTGCTCTAGAACCTGGATATACCTTTCAGCATTGATGGTGTCTTTCCAGATGTGTAAGCTGCCCATGCCACACGCACTAATGCAACCCCATACCATCAGAGATGCAGGCTTCTGAACTGAGCGCCGAGAACAACTCGGGTCGTCCTTCTCCTCTTTAGTCCGAATGACACGACGTCCCTGATTTCCATAAAGAACTTCACATTTTGATTCGTCTGACCACAGAACAGTTTTCCACTTTGCCACAGTCCATTTTAAATGAGCCTTGGCCCAGAGAAGACGTCTGCGCTTCTGGATCGTGTTTAGATACGGCTTCTTCTTTGAACTATAGAGTTTTAGCTGGCGACGGCGGATGGCACGGTGAATTGTGTTCACAGATAATGTTCTCTGGAAATATTCCTGAGCCCATTTTGTGATTTCCAATACAGAAGCATGCCTGTATGTGATGCAGTGCCGTCTAAGGGCCCGAAGATCACGGGCACCCAGTATGGTTTTCCGGCCTTGACCCTTACGCACAGAGATTCTTCCAGATTCTCTGAATCTTTTGATGATATTATGCACTGTAGATGATGATATGTTCAAACTCTTTGCAATTTTACACTGTCGAACTCCTTTCTGATATTGCTCCACTATTTGTCGGTGCAGAATTAGGGGGATTGGTGATCCTCTTCCCATCTTTACTTCTGAGAGCCGCTGCCACTCCAAGATGCTCTTTTTATACCCAGTCATGTTAATGACCTATTGCCAATTGACCTAATGAGTTGCAATTTGGTCCTCCAGCTGTTCCTTTTTCGTACCTTTAACTTTTCCAGCCTCTTATTGCCCCGGTCCCAACTTTTTTGAGATGTGTTGCTGTCATGAAATTTCAAAATGTCTCACTTTCGACAGTTTTTGAGATTTGTAAATTATTGCATTCGGTTTTTATTTACAATTTGTGCTTTGTCCCAACTTTTTCGGAATCGGGTCCTCATCGTACAGTTACACCGCGAACAAATCCACTCGATGGTCAACAATATTGAAAAAAAAAATGAACATGTATGAATGCGCTGGTGTGAGTGTGAGAGAGAGGAGAAGGTAAGAGATGAATGGCAGGGGTGATAACCCGACACACACACACATGCACACACAACAACAAGAAAAGTAATAAAGAATGTAATGAAAGAAAGAAAATGAAACAGACACAAATGCAGCATTCTTTTTTCAACTAACACAGCGCTGGGGTCATGGAGAGCACGGAGCATGTTGGAGCTGGGAAACATGGCAGCGTGTTTGTGGTCGGTCGGTTGGTTGGTTGGTTGGTTGGTTGGTTGTTTTAAAAGCGAGTCACTTGAAAAAAGGATACTGCATCTTTAAAACACTAACAGAACTAACCGAGAAACAAAGACCAACAAGCCCTCGACTTGGCTGTAACCAGCCCCCGTTTAGTTTTGTTTTTTTTTTACTTACAGGTAATATGAGTAAGAATAGTAGGTCCTCCTGGCAAGCGAATGAGAAAAAACAGCAAACAGCACAAACAGAATGAAGAAAATAGGGGTCAATGCAAACACTTTCTTTTTTTTTTTTTTTTCCAACAGAAGCAGCAAATTGTGCCTTATTTTAGTTTATTTGATTCCTCAATGTTTTGTTCTTCTTTAACAAACACATGCATGTCTGTCCCTCCATGCAACCTGAAAAAAAATAGCAATAAAGAAAAAAAAATGTATGAAAGAAAAACATCATAACATGCAAAGCTGCCTGGGTTCGTTAGTTTCGGACACTCTCACAGTCAACATGTGCCAATTTCCTTTAAAAAAACAAAACAAAACTACATTTATATTCTCAAGATACTGATATTATTTCCTGGAACGCGACCTCGAGTGATAACAACGGCAACACTGAATTACAGCCGGGCGATATGATCACTGATATGAATGATATCGTGATCAATTACTGGTATATCGCAATACTTTTTTTTTTTTTTGACCTGACTGTAAGGAGCTAATTTGATGTTAAAATTTTGTACTTTAAAAGTGCAATAAAATCCTCTTTTCGGTGTTAAATATTATTTACGTAAATTATTGAAACAGAAAAACGATAAAAGCTTATTATAGGAGACATATACACAGTGGTACTTGAAAGTTTGTGAACCCTTTAGAATTTTCTATATTTCTGCATAAATATGACCTAAAACATCATCAGATTTTCACACAAGTCCTAAAAGTAGATAAAGAGAACCCAGTTAAACAAATGAGACAAAAATATTATACTTGGTCATTTATTTATTGAGGAAAATGACCCAATATTACATATCTGTGAGTGGCAAAAGTATGTGAACCTCTAGGATTAGCAGTCAATTTGAAGGTGAAATTAGAGTCAGGTGTTTTCAATCAATGGGATGACAATCAGGTGTGAGTGGGCACCCTGTTTTATTTAAAGAACAGGGATCTATCAAAGTCTGATCTTCACAACACATGTTTGTGGAAGTGTATCATGGGACAAACAAAGGAGATTTCTGAGGGCCTCAGAAAAAGCGTTGTTGATGCTCATCAGGCTGGAAAAGGTTACAAGACCATCTCTAAAGAGTTTGGACTCCACCAATCCACAGTCAGACAGATTGTGTACAAATGGAGGAAATTCAAGACCATTGTTACCCTCCCCAGGAGTGGGCGACCAACAAAGATCACTCCAAGAGCAAGGCGTGTAATAGTCGGCGAGGTCACAAAGGACCCCAGGGTAACCTCTAAGCAACTGAAGGCCTCTCTCACATTGGCTAATGTTAATGTTCATGAGTCCACCATCAGGAGAACACTGAACAACAATGGTGTGCATGGCAGGGTTGCAAGGAGAAAGCCACTGCTCTCCAAAAAGAACATTGCTGCTCGTCTGCAGTTTGCTCAAGATCATGTGGACAAGCCAGAAGGCTATTGGAAAAATGTTTGTGGACGGATGAGACCAAAATAGAACTTTTTGGTTTAAATGAGAAGCATTATGTTTGGAGAAAGGAAAACACTGCATTCCAGCATAAGAACCTTATCCCATCTGTGAAACATGGTGGTGGTAGTATCATGGTTTGGGTCTGTTTTGCTGCATCTGGGCCAGGACGGCTTGCCATCATTGATGGAACAATGAATTCTGAATTATACCAGTGAATTCTAAAGGAAAATGTCAGGATATCTGTCCTTCAGCTGAATCTCAAGAGAAGGTGGGTCACACAGCAAGACAACGACCCTAAGCACACAAGTCGTTCTACCAAAGAATGGTTAAAGAAGAATAAAGTTAATGTTTTGGAATGGCCAAGTCAAAGTCCTGACCTTAATCCAATCAAAATATTGTGGAAGGACCTGAAGTGAGCAGTTCATGTGAGGAAACCCACCAACATCCCAAAGTTGAAGCTGTTCTGTACGGAGGAACGGGCTAAAATTCCTCCAAGCCGGTGTGCAGGACTGATCAACAGTTACCGCAAACGTTTAGTTGCAGTTATTGCTGCACAAGGGGGTCACACCAGATACTGAAAGCAAAGGGTCACATACTTTTGCCACTCACAGATATGTAATATTGGAGCATTTTCCTCAATAAATAAATGACCAAGTATAATATTTTTGTCTCATTTGTTTAACTGGGTTCTCTTTATCTACTTTTAGGACTTGTGTGAAAATCTGATGATGTTTTAGGTCATATTTATGCAGAAATATAGAAAATTCTAAAGGGTTCACAAACTTTCAAGCACCACTGTATACGCAGCCAGGAAATATCAGGGAAATATCTTCAAGAATTGCGATGTGATGTTTTCCTCATATCGCCCCGCCGTACTGTCGGTATCACGATATATCGTGCAACCCAAAAATTGGCACATGCGTTATCGGAGGTACTTCTGATTACGTCTATCCAATTCTAGGTTTAAAAAAAAAAAAAAAAAAAGTATTGTGAGTTATTCACCAAATAAAATATATTTTAAAAAATCCTGCAAATCAAACAAGTAAGCAGCAGACATCCTGAAAATAAAAAAAAAATAAAAAATCATCATCATCATCATCATGACCTCCATTTTAAAGATGCAGTATCTCTCAAAGGACAAACTTAAAGACATCAGAAACCACTTGTGCACAAAATAAACGAGTTTTAGTCGAAGTGACACAGAGCTCAAACCCTCGAGATCGTTCCCAAGAGAACGAACGAACGAACGAACATCGGCCCTGACTCGTGGTTAAAAAACGGAGGATAAAATACACTCTGGTTCCAGGATAAGAACCTGTTCTTCCTTCCTGGACGGTACTGTACTTCCTTTATCACTTTACCAGCAAATGGATCTACACCCACGTTTCTGCAACTGTGTATACATACGTGTGTGTGTGCAGACACCAGGGGGCAGTATTGCTGCACGCACAAAACCCCAAAACTTACAGGAAACCGGAACGGAACGAGGGAAAGATAAAGAGAAATCTCAGGGTGATGAACATATACTGTAATGGAGTAAAAAGTGATAGATTGTGACGAGGTGTGACTTTGTTTTGAAAAGAAACCTTGGCGTGAACAACTGCGAATGTTGATTTTTTTTTTTTTAAGTGTTCCTGAAAACAAGTATTTTCACTCATTTGCATCAAGACGTATTAATGATTCAATTTAATTTACAGTTGTGTTTAAAAACGTGAGTAAAGCTCAAAATCCTTTAACCTCCTAGGGCTTAGCGGTCACATGCGTGGACAGCACTTTTTAGAAATTCGGAACAAGAATCCACATATGTGGACATACTTTTTCTCTAAAAGTACATCTTATCAAAAGATGATGCTTAGTTTTTATTCTAATCAGGTTCTAATAAGCCCAAATAGCAAAGAGAAATAAAAAATGCATGTAAAAAAAAAACAGCTTGGGCCTTAGGAGGTTAATAGTTTTTATTTCCATGCACTGGGAACACTGCACATTATATTCTACATCAAAACATGAAGAAAAATGTATGAAGATTTTAATTACTTTACAGAAAATGAAGAAAAATGAACATTGGGCTGTTCAAAAAAATCGCAGTGTCTGCATTTTTCATTACAAACTCCAAATATTTACTGTATAAACTGAAAAAATCTTAAGGATTTAGCATTCCTGTGAATCACTAAACTAATATTTAGTTGTAGAACCACGGTTTCTGAGAACTTCTGGCACCTGTGAACAGGTATTCCAGCCCAGGATGATTTGACAACATTCTACAGTTCCTCTGCATTTCTTGGTTTTGCCTCAGAAACAGCATTTTTGACGTCACCCCACAAGTTTTCTATCGGATTAAGGTCCGGGGATTGGGCTGGCCATTCCATAACTTTCATTTTGTTGGTCTTGAACCCTGATGCTGCTCGCTTACTGGTGTGTTTGGGGTCGTTGTCTTGTTGAAACACCCATTTCAAGGGCATTTCCTCTTCAGCATAAGGCAACATGACCTCTTCAAGTATTTTGATATATGCAAACTGATCCATGATCCCTGGTATGCGATAAATAGGCCCGACACCACAGTAAGAGAAACATTCCCATATCATGATGCTTGCACCACCATGCTTCACTGTCTTCAGAGTGTACTGTGGCTTGAATTCAGTGTTTGGGGGTTGTCTGAAAAACTGTCTGCAGCTCTTGGACCAAAAAAGAACAATTTTACTTTCATCCACGGGCGACTGCTCTAAGACAACGAGGCAGGCTCAGCCTCCTCTAAAAATGCCCTTATAACTTTAATGTGTGCGTGAGTTTTTCCCCCTCGTGACAGCGCGATGCAGCGCAGCCTCAGTGGACTTCAATGGCATTTGGGAGCTCTGCGCTTTTCAATCTCAAAATGCAAGACGGTTATTGGACAAATACTGCGAAAATGCCCGCCCACGGACTCCGAGCCTCACATGGGAGGGACATGGCAGTTTCCGCGAGGAATCTGGTGATTGGTGAAAGCGGCCGGATATTTTCTTTGATTGACAGCTCGTTTCAAATATAGACAGGCAGCGGTGAATTTCAGTTCAGTCCCATGCGGATTCGCAAGTGCTGTGGTGTATTGTAAGAGATCAGCTTACATTTCGATTTCATTCATTACATACGGTTTCTACCAGCTTTTTTAGTTCGTATATATTTTCATTGTAAATATAGTGTTGTCAAGTTTGCTATCTTAGTTCCAGAAATGTCGTTTATTTGAGTGACTGAACTTGAACTTGAGGGGGCTAGTCAGCTAGCAAGAAAGCTGCGTACGGATGCCAAGCATTGCTGATTTAATTTTGGCGACGCCATTTGCCAGTCTTCCTTTCGAGGAAAAAATTAAAATTAAAGAGCAGGGTAGACCAACGCCTCAAATTGACTTGGTGAAAAAGGTAGGGAATAATACTCGTTCCTTTCAGCTCTCCTGGTACGAGAAAGTGAATTGGCTAACAGCAAGTGACCCACATCAACAACAGTAAATAGGCTACTTTAGTAATATGTCATGGATGGACCAAAAATATAGAATCTATTTAAAATGTTTATGCTGAGTATATTATATTGGAATATATATTTTTCTGGATATGAATTAAACACCGCTACAATTTGGAAAACATTTTTAAACAAAAACACAGCCGAGAACATTTCACACTACAGACCTGGATTAAAAGTGAAGGGTTATCAAAATTGTCAATAAAACATTTCTCAGTCAAAATAAGTAAAATATAGGGAAAGTGTCATTGAATGAAATGTGTGGCCCCCGGCTCTATGTTTGGCTCCCCAAGGTCAGTGCTTGTGCCTATTCCAGAACACTCTGCTGTTACTGCTGAGGTTCCTGACAAAGAGCTGCTTTCAATAATGATCAATTTTTAAACAACATGCCACAATTTTAAAATATAAAATGTTAAAATATACCCCTCCCCCCAACACCACCATCATGTATATTGGACAGTAGGCTAATGGGCCAAAAGAACCTGTTATTTCACAGTTTGTGACGCTGCCAACAATCAGCCAGATCAGAGGCAAGAGTATGGGCAAAATTGATGTTTTTTCTTTTTTCTTTTAAAATCTGGAAATATCGTAACCGACCAGCCTCCCCTGTTTGAAAGACTACCAGCCGCCACTGCTTTCATCAGTCCACAAAATGTTTTTCCATTTCTCTTTAGGCCAGTCGATGTGTTCTTTGGCAAATTGTATCCTCTTCAGCACGTCTTTTTTTTTTTTAACAGTGGAACTTTGCGGGAGCTTCTTGCCGATAGATTAGCTTCACACAGGCGTCTTCTAATTGTCACAGTACTCACAGGTAACTTCAGACCGTCTTTGATCACCCTGGAGCTGATCATTGGCTGAGTCTTTGCCATTCTGGCTATTCTTCGATCCATTCGAATGGTAGTCTTCTGTTTTCTTCCACGTCTCTCTGGCTTTGCTGTCCATTTTAAAGCGCTGGAGATCATTTTAGCTGAGCAGCCCATCATTTTCTGCACTTCTTTACAGTATACGTTTTACCTCTCCAATCAACGTTTTAATCAAAGCACGCTGTTCTTCTGAACAATGTCTGGAACGACCCATGTTTCTCAGGTTTTCAGAGAGAAATGGATGTACAACATGTGCTGGCTTCATCCTTAAATTCCTGACATCTGTTTTTTCACAGAATGAATGACCTCACTAATTAAACTCCGCACTGCTATTATTTTTGAACACGTCCCTTTCACTTAATTATTCGATTACGCAGACTCAGGAGCATGCATATCATGAATGTTGGGTCTGTTGGTTTTCTATGACTCTACTACACCTACTGGTAAATTATTTGCCATGTATTCTAACAATCAGAGAATTACAGAATGACGATGCCCCCTAAGGGTCATAGTGGGGATTTTTTTCTTTTTGGAGCTACTTTTGCACAATAAAAGTTCAAGTGAGTGCAGAAGTAGCTTAAAAAAAAAAAAAACACCCACTGCATCAGCATGACCCTTAGGAGGCTCCGTAGAGAATGCTTACGCTTTCGAAGTTCTTGGTACAATTTACGTCACTTATGTTATATCGTTACTAACAAAATATTTTGGGCGGCACGGTGGTGTAGTGGTTAGCGCTGTCGCCTCACAGCAAGAAGGTCCGGGTTCGAGCCCCGTGGCCGGCGAGGGCCTTTCTGTGCGGAGTTTGCATGTTCTCCCCGTGTCCGCGTGGGTTTCCTCCGGGTGCTCCGGTTTCCCCCACAGTCCAAAGACATGCAGGTTAGGTTAACTGGTGACTCTAAATTGACCGTAGGTGTGAGTGTGAGTGTGAATGGTTGTCTGTGTCTATGTGTCAGCCCTGTGATGACCTGGCAACTTGTCCAGGGTGTACCCCGCCTTTCGCCCGTAGTCAGCTGGGATAGGCTCCAGCTCGCCTGCAACCCTGTAGAACAGGATAAAGCGGCTACAGATTCCATTAGAACTCCAGCGAGGACCGGAATGATTCTCATCATCTGGTCATTGCTGTTTTCTGTAAATAAAAGTAGATTCCGGAAGCACACAGTGAGTCTGGCTGATGGAAGATCTATGCAAGTCAGGGTGCGTACTTTCTGAAAATGCCGTGGAATCGTCCCGACACGTTTCCATATCTCAGACCACTATCCCAAGATGAAGAACTCGTTTTGGACCGGACTTCTTTGGGAATGTGTTGGGAATAAACAGAAACGTGCTGTACATTTGGGTTCACAAATCTGTGGCTTTGAACAGCGTCCAGACGGATTCTGGATCAGTGCATGGTATTTTATCATCACCGCTCGCTCGATCCTGAGAAGCAGCGTGGTGTAATCACTGATCATCTGTTTGGAGTAAAGTTCATTTCTATTGATTTTAGTTGGATTTATTTTTCTGAAAGGTCGTATTTTGTGAAAATTCACAAAGCGAGCATTAAATCTGGATCAAATCCAGTAGGAACTCAGCCTCGCTCCAGCCAACCGTCCATGGGCTTCACGCCAATGCTAACGCTAACACTTAACCACGCCAAGCTGAGCCAATTCACATCGTCAAGCCAAGAAACACTCATCACTCCTGACACACACACACACACAGATATGACAATGTTATAAATTATCATTTAGTCAACCACAGAAACTCTCTTCTACAGAGAAAGAGAGACAGGCGAGAGACATTCAACTACAGCACAGTGAGCAGTGTTTCCCCCAAGTTTACTGGCTTGGGCCAGGGGGCGGTGGGGGTGGGGGGCTGCTAGATGAGGGTGGTCACCTACAGGACCCCTCCCTGCAGCTCCTGGTATGGAGCATTTGGACCTGAACAAACAGTTAAAGTAGGAGTCACGTGACCGATTCATGGCGGTGCAGACATGAATTTAGTGAGCTCCACTTTACTACTCGTTACTTTCATATTCCCTGGAAGCAAATTATCCTGCATTACGTAAAACCCTCTAAAGCACTGGTACCACACAATACTGGTGCTATTAAAGAAGCCAAACATTCCCCTGTCAAAAAAGAGATTCAAGGAATCGTCGCCTAGCATCTCGAGAGCAGATCTGGACAACGCCGTCTTAGCAAGAGCGAAGCAGGCCCTAGCTGAACAGAGAGCAGAGCTAAATAGCATGGTCACTGCGGCGGTCAAAGCTGCTTTAAATGATGTTCTGCGCCCGCAGATATCTGACCTAAGACTGGAATTGAAGAATACCACCGACACCATAACGACAGCCACGAGCCAGATTGAACGACTGGAGAAAACATTTCAACGACTTCAGTCAAGGTGCGATTCTGCTCCGTCAGCAACTAGACACGATAGAGAGCAGGTCAAATCTATGAGGCTGAAAATCGATGACTTGAACTCCAAACTGGCAGATATGGAAGACAAAAGTAGAAGATCCAACCTCTGTTCATTTGGGCTGAGTGAAGGAGTGGAGGGTGAAAACTGCATCGCCTTTTTAAGGGCGACTCCACCTACATGGATCCCATCTGTTGCTGATCGAGGCATCAAAATAGAACGAGCCCACCACCTGTACTCTGACAAGACCACTAATGTTAGCCGCCCTCGCACATTTATATTTAAGCTACTCGACTACACCCACATGGTTAGCGCTGTCGCCTCACAGCAAGAAGGTCCGGGTTCGAGCCCCATTGCCGGCGAGGGCCTTTCTGTGTGGAGTTTGCATGTTCTCCCCGTGTCTGCGTGGGTTTCCTCCGGGTGCTCCGGTTTCCCCCACAGTCCAAAGACATGCAGGTTAGGTTAACTGGTGACTCTAAATTGAGCGTAGGTGTGAATGTGAGTGTGAATGGTTGTCTGTGTCTATGTGTCAGCCCTGTGATGACCTGGCGACTTGTCCAGGGTGTACCCCGCCTTTCACCCGTAGTCAGCTGGGATAGGCTCCAGCTTGCCTGCGACCCTGTAGAACAGGATAAAGCGGCTAGAGATAATGAGAATGAGACTACACCCACAGACAAGCAATTCTGAGTAGTGTGAGAGCTGTGCATCCCATTGGACACCACCAAGAAATGAAAGGCCTTTGCTGAAGTGAGGAAGCGGACAGAGGCATCCGGGATTCAAATGTTTCTCCTGTTCCCAGCTACACTGAAAATCACTTACTGTGGCAGGCAAAATTTTGTGCTGATCACCTTATGAAGCAGAGCAGTTCATCCTGTCTAACAACCTGACCTGCAGAGATGCCACTGGCTCTACACCTGGGTGAGAGAGCAAGGCGCTAGACAACTGAAGCGCTGAGGTAGATACAGAACTCCAGATGGATACAGCAGAACATCAACCTATGGTCGCCGCAAGTAACAACGACGCAATCTAGCCTGCCCAACGTTTAATATGGGACTGTGGACTTTTGTGTTGATGCTGTCATCATGGTGAGGTAGGAGATTACCGTTCATGCTTTTCATTTTAGCCTGTCACTTGTGTGAGGCTATGTGTGCTACATTCACACAAATTAGGTTATAGACGGCTCTTTGGGTTTAGTTAGGCAGTCAAATTCCCTCCTACGCCAGGAACTAGTCTTTCCAGGCAGTCTCCTGTCCCAGTACTAACCAGTTCTTGAGGCACTTGGGTGAGGCGCCTCTCGCCTATTATACAGCTAGGGTTACGGTGAGGGGCGGGTCCTCTGGTAACCATGAGAGTTTGACTCCCTGCTTGCATCTGTATTGCAGCGTGCCTTGCCAGATGGCAGTAGGTACCATTTTTACGATGGCCTTTGGTATGACCCAACCGCGAGTAGAACTCACAGTCTCCCAGTCAACAGGCGGACATGCTAACCACTAGGCCAGCTTGCAGTTTATTTAGGCAGGGGTGTCCTTTATTCATTTTCTTACAACCACTGTTCTTATGAAGGGACATAATAATTGATGACAGTGATGAATAATTACACCACTGTAATGAGTGGGGTAGGGTGGGGGGTTTGCATTGCTAGGAGGAGCTACGACTTTAAAGATTTCTAACTTTTTACTAGCCAAAGGGGTTTTCCTGATGAACTCCTTACAGCTTGTAGAGTATGTCCTGTACTGTATATAGTTTTAAGTGCTGTTATTTGTTTAGTTTTGCTGGCAGCCGTTAACTTCACTGTGACGTTTGTTTGGCCATGGAGTTTTGCTTTAAGGGCACCATATATCGTTACTGATATCCACACTGTTTCCCAGAAAGACTTTTCCAACACTGTTGTGCTACTACAACTCAGTAGACTATGTCTAATCTAAATATTATAACCTGGAATGTGTGTGGGGTGGCACGGTGGTGTAGTGGTTAGCGCTGTCGCCTCACAGCAAGAAGGTCCTGGGTTCGAGCCCCGTGGCCGGCGAGGGCCTTTCTGTGTGGAGTTTGCATGTTCTCCCCGTGTCCACGTGGGTTTCCTCCGGGTGCTCCGGTTTCCCCCACAGTCCAAAGACATGCAGGTTAGGTTAACTGGTGACTCTAAATTGAGCGTAGGTGTGAATGTGAGTGTGAATGGTTGTCTGTGTCTATGTGTCAGCCCTGTGATGACCTGGCGACTTGTCCAGGGTGAACCCCGCCTTTCGCCCGTAGTCAGCTGGGATAGGCTCCAGCTTGCCTGTAGAACAGGATAAAGCGGCTAGAGATAATGAGATGAGATGAGATGAGATGATTATATCCTGGTTAGTGCTCCCTTACCTCAGGGCATATCTACTATTGACATATCGCCTATGCTTCAGCACATGTTAAAGCCCGTAGATGGCGCTTTAACGACTGTTGTATGATTCTGCGTTTTTTCAACCAGCTCCAATCAGGGCTAATGGAATTTTTTGGACTTAATTCAGGCCATTGTTCAAACCCACAGGAAGCTACTAAATGCAACCTACGAGAGCACTGCATTGCTTTCTCCTCAAAGGCCAAGAGTCTTAAAAATGAGCGCTTCACTGAGCTGGAACAGGAAATCCAGTCTTCAGAACATCAACAGGCCCAGTCTTTTTCAGAAGAAGCCTGTCAGAAACTGTTGGAGCGTCTATCAATCTCCAAAGCTGAGTTTATCTTTCACAAAACAAGTAAAAACATTATTTTCATTCAGATCGAACTAGCTTGCACTGAGGTTGAAGGAAACTGAGTCCAAAGGAAATAGCGATCTAATATGAAACAGTGTTGGCAAAATAGTTACAGATCATAGGGCTTTTAACATTTTTTCAAGAATTTTATTCCACGTTGTATTCTTCAGAGGTGGTTCTTGACAGAGACGCATGCAAAACATTTTTAGAGAACTTGAACCTGCCCATCTTATCAGCACAGGACAGAGACCTCCTAGAAGAGCCTCTAACGTTGAAGGAGTTTCATAATGCAGCCGAATCACTTAAAGAAGTTCAGTCTCCAGGTCCTGGTGGAATTCATCCAGAACTATACTTGGCTGTCTGGGATATTGTTGGGCCCCTGATCCTGAGTTCTATCAGTTGTGCTATTAAATATGGTGTGCTTCATAGAGACGAAAACATTGCGCTTATCGTTTTGCTACACAAGAAAAATAAGGATAAGGAATTGCTCTAGTTACCGTCCAATGTCTTTAATTAACAGTGATGTCAAAATTATAGCTAAGCCTTGGTTTCCCAGATTGAGCCCATCGTGCTTACCTCGATCCATTCTGACCAAACTGGGTTTCTGGAAGGGCGGCTGTCCTCAGACGATATGCGATGCCTGCTGCCATCACACATACCCTGACACTTGTGCAGTTTTTTTCTCTCGATGCACTTAAGGCTTTGGACAGACTTGAATGGGACTGTCTATGGACAGTATTGGAGCACTTTGGTTTTGGTCCTAAATTCATAGACACAATTCAAACTCTTTACAGACACCCTACAGCGTCCATTTCAACGGGCACTTTTCAGTCTCTACCCTTTCCGTTACAAAGGGGATGTCGGCAAGGATGCCCCCTATCACCACTCCTTCCTTTTTGCACTTTCACCGGAACCCCTAGCCCAGGCTCTCAGACAAAGTCCAATTATTACCCCAGTTACCTTACTTGGTTCTCGGCATCATATATCATTGCATGCAGACGATATCATTTTATACCTCTCAGACTTAAACAACTCTGCCAAATGTTTTACAGTTATTTCATCACTTGAGCAGCATGTCTGGATACAAATTCAATTGGGATAAGTCCCCATTCAGAAAGCCCCTTCAGGGATCTCCAGAAAATCTGAAGTAGCTGGCTGGCGCTGGAATTTGTGGTGGCAAAGCCAAAGGCACGCTAATGTTAGGGGGTCTGTGGGCATACCGCCCTCCAGAAAATTTTGAAATTTACATGCCTTCTGGTGCACTCTCAGCTAATAAATTACTAACCATTTCCCTGTAAAATACTTGTAAAGTATGTATGAAATTTCCCTCCAGATGTGTGCGTGCGCTTGGCTTTCTCGGTTACCCTCTGTAGTATGCTGCCTGGCTCTGTAACATAACTACATACCAACAAATATGGTGTTGCTTCTGGTCTTGCTAGAGCTGGCTGAATCAAAGACAATTTTGTGGTGGAATAATTGGATTTGCAACAAATTACGGGCTTCCCATTTGTCTGGAACAGGAGACAACCCAGAATGCATTGCGTTTTACAGTGCACAAACGCAGAAGGTGGCCTTGCCCTGCCAAAACTTTAAGCTGTATTACTGGGCATTTCACCGAGTAGTGGTAGCGTGTCCGCCTCTCGATCGGGAGATCGTGAGTTCTATTCACGGTCGGGTCATACCAAAGACCATCATAAAAATGGTACCTACTACCATCTGGCAAGGCACGCTGCAATACAGATGTGCATGGGGAGTTAAACTCTCGTGGTTACCAGAGGACTAGCCCCCCACTGTAACCCTAGCTATGTAATAGGCGAGAGGCCGAGGGCTACGGAAACAGAGATCGGCACCGCCCGATGCGCCACCATCAGAGTTGGGCCTGGTTAGTACTTGAGTGGGAGACTGCCCAGGAATACCAGGTACTGAGGCGTGGGAAGGACTTTGACTTTTTTTTTTTGACTGGGCATTTCAGATTAGAGCCATGCGCACTTGGACAGACAAGTTCCATGGAGAAGCATTGAACCAGCTTTTGTACATCCCCACAGACTTCAAGATCTGCCTTTCACAGGACCAGGACATTGCAAAAATCACACCACAAATTTGGTAGTATCATTTCATCCACCTTAGCTGCACGGTACAACGCTGAAAAAGCAACAGTCCATTCAAAGAAACTCTCCTCGATGCAACAATCCCCACTTCTTGTCTCACCATCACTATTTTGTTTATCCTTTGTGGTCATCTAAAGGGGTTTTTAGGAAGATTCTTAGCATAAGGTACACAGACCACGTCATAAAATGAGGACATACTGTACGCAAAACCGTTAACCAATACATGAGACCGTACGAGGACCTGCTGACAACAGTGAAAAGAAGAAAGTTAAATTGGTACGGACACATAACGAGATCACATGGGCCGTCAAAGACTATCCTTCAACGAATAGTCAATGGAGCAAGGAGGCGGGGCAGACAGAGAAAAAAGTGGGCAGACAAGATCAATGAATGGACCAAGAAGACCTTTGTAGAAACACAAAGAATTGCCCAAGACCACAAAGGCTGGTGAAACACTCACACAAGCAGAGCCCCCACGACCCTGGGTAGGATTACGGGACTAAGGCGAGGTAAGGTAAAGGGGGTTATACATTTTCCGATCTTTTTGACGGGAATGGTTTGCGCACATTCCAGGATATCCGAACAGAATACAGTCTACCTGGCTTTCCTTTCTTCGTGTACCTGAGGTTACGCTCCACAATGAAAGCTTACGGTGTGCCATGGAGTTCTGTTTTGAGTGACCACCCAATGTTCAGCTGGATAAGACTTCTCGAGGTGCTGAAAATGGGATTTGAAACTTTCTTGGTCAGGATTCCACCCAGACTGGGAAACAGTGCAGTCAAACGTTTGCCTTGCTTCTAAAAACCCGTGTCATGTACTTGTTCGTTTTAAGGCTGTCCATCGTTTCTACTATACACCTTACAAACGGTATCTCATGAAACTTGCTCCCCATGTGTAACCCTGACACCACCAGTACATTTCTACACATGCTTTGGGACTGTCCGGTGATTCAAAACTTCTGGAACGATGTCATTCGTACTGTATTTTGGCTTGGATCCTTGTTTATTATGAATTAATGATGATTAAAAAGTACCAGTTTTCATTATGTGACCAAAGATTGTGAATGGCAGAGTTTACCAGTGCTAAGAAGCTATACCACAGCCATGGACACACCCAGATACAAATCTGAAGCGATTTTGGGTCGGCTCATTCCAGTGCATAGTTTGCCTTGAGTGCACAACGGCAAAAGCAACCACTGGAAACGTCTGGATGAATACAGCCACTGCCCTTAAAGAGCTTCTTTGAAGATTCTGGTCAGTACGAGTTTGCTGCCAGGGTTAGTTAAGTGTGATGTGTTGTTCTGTTTTCATTTCTTTTTTCTACTGTCATCCATACGCTCTCTCTGTCGATGATGTTTTTACTGCAAAATGATGATAAAAACCATAAATCACAAAAAAAAAACCCAAACAGATACTATTTAAGTTTTCCTCTTTATTTTAGAACAAAATTAGAAATATTTTTATAAATACAACTCTTTTTATCTATCTATCTATCTATCTATCTATCTATCTATCTATCTATCTATCTATCTATATTATTTATTTATTTATTTATTTATCGTGGCTCCCTGCTCATTGCCTGGGGCAGCTCCTTCCTGCCCCCTGCCTGTCACTTGGGGTTATTTAAAACTATTTTTGCATCTTCCTATTTATTTTAGAACAAAATTAGAACAATTTTTATAATACAACTCTTAATCTATCGGTTTATTTATTTTTTTGTCATGGCTCCCTGCCCACCGCCTGGGGCAGCTCTTCCTGCTCCCTGCCTGTCTCCTGGGGCAGCTGTCCCTGCTTCCTGTCTATCACCTGGAGCATATGTCCCTGCTGAGTTACAGACACAAGAAATTATTTCCAAATAAAAATACTGAATGAATGAAAGTGTTATGCTGCCGTGATTTCGAGATTAAAATGGCAGATGAACTGTTTATAGTTCTAACTGAATTCTAATGAGAAACTCGGAGAGCTTACAGTATTTCTTCTCTCTGCATCGTGTTCTCACTCACCTCTCCACTGTCTATCACTACTTTGATTGGTGTGTCGCGTGAAGCAGTACAGTAGTAGATTGCTTGTCTTCGTCTGAAATAGCATGGAAGAAATCAATCAATCAATCAATCATTTTCTACGGCTAGCTCACTTGAAGATGTCTACAGAGTGATATCAGATTCCAGCATGACCTCACTTTGAATATTCGGAACATATTAGCTAACTTGATGTAGCATGTGTCTGAAGACATCACTAAAAAAAAGTTGCGTGTCCTCTAGGGCTGTAACGATATGCGTATCGAAATCGAAATACGCAGAATCGCGGTACACCCTTTCGAACTTCTCCTCAGCCCAAAAACAGAGGCGCTTCCAAACTTCAATTTATGAATACTTGACTTTTTATTTAAATTACATTTTAAACTTACTTAAATTACTTTTATATCAATTAGTAAGTCGTTTTTTCGCCGACCTGCGACAATCTTCTGCGAGTCACGCAAGGCGTGCAGTGTTGCCAGATTGGGCGGGTTTAGGTGCTTTTGAACATATTTTGGGGTGGAAAACGTTAGCAATATCTGGCAACACTGAAGGCATGTCTGCTTGGGCGTTAGCGGCAGTTACATTTTGACACGCGAGCAACGTTTCACTATAAAAATTCCGTAATTTCCATCTGTTTTCCGCGATCACAGAAAATCATTGGCCCTATGAGAGTGACAGTGAGAGAGCCACCCCTCCCCCCCCCAAAAAAAAATCTTAACGGATTTACACGATTTGGAAAAATGACTTTTTCAGAACCGAGAAAAACAGAGCTTCCGGCTCAACAGTATTATTTTGAGAAATAAAACAATCTTTGGATATACATTTGTTCATTTTTGCATACATATTACTCATTCTCTGCAGTGGTCTGAATTATTTGTTATTAAATAGTTAATGTAAGTAAGTAAAGTCAAATTTACTACTTTAAAAAAACATTTAAAAAAAAAATCGTGGGCGTATCGAATCGTGGGTCAAAAATTGCGATACGAATCGAATTGTGAGTCGGGTGTATCGTTACAGCCCTAGTGTCCTGCATCTTTTGCCACTTGGGGGTTCTGACAGTGCTAACTTATTGTTTGAATCGTTTTTGAGCACACGAGAGGACAGCGCAACTTGACAGGGGGATGTTTCTGCATGGTCCTAGCGCCTGAATCTTTGCCTCTCATGTTTTTGAGCAGGCACACTTTTCACGTGGTCCTAGTGCCTGCACTCTTTTTTTTTTTCGGAAAGGAGGCATGGGGGAAACACTGGTGAGAGAGAGAGAGAGAGAGAGAGAGAGAGAGAGAGAGAGAGATGCAGTTTGATACACAGCCACACGATGGTGATATTAAACAGTAAGACAGGAAGGCAACTGTCTCTCTCTCTCTCTCTCACACACACACACACAATTTTCCTATTTTATATCCATATTTCTTTCACTTTTTCTTTCCTATTCCTGCCATCTTTCTTCCTCGATACATTTTTTCATAAGTAGACCCACCCCCACGTTTATGTTTACAGATTCTGAAGGAATTGTTTCACGTCACAGTTAAATGTCACCGTCACCATGACAACAAGATCAACGCAACTTCACTCTTGAGCTGTGGGTGTCTTAACATCTTTACTAATCAAAAAGGGGGGAGGGGCTGTTGAGGGAACGAACATTTATAGCTGCTATAACATAAGTGAGAGCTTGTTTCATAACATTAAATGCAACTATAAATGGATTAAAAAAAAAAAATCAGGAAATTTTTAAAAATAAATTAAAAAAAAAAAGTAATCAGTGGTGTAAAAGCAGGAATACGTTTGGGGACATGCTGTTAGAAGAAAACAATCAGCACCAGAGGGAGGAAGAGCAACTCCACTTCATCACACCACCATTAAACCAACCAATAACACGCGCGCGCGCGCACTTTACATTTCCCGACTTCAGCTCAGTGCTGCCCCCCAGTGGTTAGCGTGTAGCAGTGCAGCTGTACAGATGTGTGGATGAACATGGGAATGATGTGTAATGTTGTAAAAACAGAGTGTGTTCATACGGAGAAATAAGTAAATAAATACATCAATAAATAAATAAATCTCACCTTTTCTTCACCAGTAAAATGGCCACAAGCAGCAGCAGGATAAACACCAGGACTCCGGCGCTAATCCCGGCGATTTTCACCACACGGTCCGTCTGTTTCGCCGGATCAGGGATCACTTCCGGCTCTTCCGTCGCTCCTGAACCAGAGGAACGAACAAGCCATTAACATACCATAAAACAGACGCGCTTATTCATAATACTTCGAATCATGCTAATCGACTCTGTCACCGTTAGCCACATTAGCTAGGATGGCTATCCTCGCTGAAGTGGCATCCTTCCTGAAAAAGTGAACATGCTGCCAAGGAATGTATGCGAGCTATTTATGTTTAGCTAATTTATCCACTCTCTGATTACAAGGGGTTAGCTTAAAACTAGAAAAGCACTCGGAGGGCGCAGACCTCCGCCAAGAATCCTTTAAAAAAATCCGGATCACCGCCAAAATTTAACGGATTGTTACTTGTGCCCAGTCACACCTCTGGAAAAAATTTCAGAGCAATCCGTTCATTACTTTTTCCGTAATGTTGCTAACAGACAAACTGACAAACAAACCAACGCTACCGAAAACATAACCTCCTTGGCGGAGGTAATAATAATAACTAGAATGCATTTCCGGAGAAAATGCGAAAGTGTGCTTGCTCAGGTGCGCCAACACGTGAAAGTTTGGCCAAGACACAAGGCGGATTCTCATACGGAGATGACCGGCTGCCAAGGTTCTTTACAGGGACATCCCAGAGCAGCACTAACATCAAAATGTAGATGCTATTCTAAATCCGTAAAGAGATATGACCCAAAACACGTTTTTGCTCATTGTGGCGCCCTGTAGTGGCCAAATGACACCAAATTTGATGAGGGTACATGAACTGGTGCCGAAAGTCACCTCAACAAATATGGTCTTGATACGTCAAAGCGTGTCTGAGATATGAGCCAAAATACGTTTTTTTGCTAATTGTGACGCCCCCTAGTGGCCAAATGACACCATATTTGATGAGGGTAGTTTTGATGGTGTCCAAAGCCATGCCACTAAATATGGTCTTGATACGTCTAAGCGTTTCCGTGATATGAGCTCACTTCCTGTTTGGTGGCTTCGCCATCGAGTTTGATTGGCTGCCATGGGCGAACGCTTCGACGTATGAGAGCGAAACGAATATCATTCATTAGGCATAGACTGGAGATCATGTGTGCCAAGCTTCGTGATGATCGGACAACACATGCGGCCAGGGTCACTCTAGATTCACTTTGGACAAAATTCAAAATGGCGGAAAATCTAATTAGGCGTCATAGGGTGCGTTGGAATCGTCTGGCTCCAAGGATTCCAACGGCACCAGACTTATGAAAATCTACAGCGTGAGACATACCAACATGAAACTTGAAATTAGTTAGTCAGGGTCCGCTCCTCTATCAGTGTACCACGTTTCATGACTGCACACCTTACGGTTTGGCCTACAGAAGGAAAAATCTGTATTTTGCGTCGCGCGCCCGTTCATTTCAACGGGGAAAAAATGAATCCTTTAAAAAAATCAGGGATCCAGAAGGTGATCCGGATCACCGCCAAAATTTAACGGATTGTTACTTGTGCCCAGTCAGACCTCTGGAAAAAACTTCAGAGCAATCCGTTCATTACTTTTTCCGTAATGTTACGAACAGACAAACCAACAAACCAACGCTACCGAAAACGTAACCTCCTTGGCGGAGGTAATAAATGACTAGCTTGCGAATAATAGACAGCTGACTGGGATGACAAAGCAACTTCACAAACATAGCTGAAGAGCTAGCTAGCTTGAAAGTATGCTCGCGATTAAAAAGTGCCTAGGTGTTCAACAAAATATCAAATAATTATTTAAATACACTGTACATAAAATCTAGAATTCTATGGAATCAATTTTGTGCCAAAATTCTCATACAATACTTTTGAAACATCAAAATACAAAAAAAAAGTCAATTTTTTTCGACTGGCAAATGAATTATTCGTGTAATCGTGCAAAATATCAGTCTATTACTCTTCAGAAACCTTTTATTTTTGTTCCGCGTCTTTCTCGGTTTTGTTTGACGCGATTTATTTCGGTTGCGATTCCAGCTTTCTCGTTTGCGCTGCCTGACTTTTTGCTTGCGGTTTTGGCACGAACTTGACGTGTGGGTGGGCTGTCCAGGAATGCATTCCCATTGGCTAACTTGTGTTTGACTGACAGCTGCGCTCAGCCATTCCCTACTCGGATTCTGGCGGACTGTTTGACGAGTGAGCGATCCATTGACGGTAAACAATTCAACATCATAGTCGCCACTCGATCCTTGTTTCCCGTCAAACAGTCCGCCAGAATCCGAGTAGGGAATGGCTGAGCGGAGCTGTCAGTCAAACACAAGTTAGCCAATGGGAATGCATTCCTGGACAGCCCGCCCACACGTCAAGTTTGTGCCAAAACCGCAAGCAAAAAAAAAAAAATCAGGGAGCGCAAACGAGAAAGCTGGAATCGCAACCGAAATAAATCACGCCAAACAAAACCGAGAAAGACGCGGAACAAAAATTGGCACAAAATTGATTCCATAGAATTAGCCCAGGATCGCTATCCGGCTAAAAACAAAATTAGATTATAATAATATTAGAAAAAAAATAACAAAATCCACGTTAGCATTAGCTCGAGAATCTGGACTTGTAAACAAACGCGAATCCATTAGGAAGTGCACTTCTCCTGGACACTACAATCATAAAAGGACACTGAATAATTGAGCCGTAAGTAACACACACACACACACTGCATTAAGAGTGTGTGTATCACTCGGTAGATACACACTAATGTGTTTTACAAGCTAACAATGAAGCCATTATGGCAGTGTCAGTGTGCATTGACCCACATGTTCATTGTGTTGCGCGCACACACACAGAGCACTCTCCTGTATTAGCATGAAACAGTGACGGCTTTTATGAACAACGCCGCGGCCGGGAGCGAGTCTGTACACTTTATACACTAGCCTACTTTCACTCCACTTCCTCCTCACACACTGGGCTCGTCGTCTTCATCTTCCTCCTCTGTGTACGTGTGTGTGTGTGCTCGGAGTTTAGCGTTAGCATGGCGTTTCGCAACCTGCGTGTCTGTAAGCTGCTATAGTTATTTGTTTTACACTTGCATACGAAAACATTTGCATATTAATGAAGGTATTACTTCAGCTTTTCATCAGATATTCAACACAATTTCGCACCCTGTAATTTATTTCTTTTTTTTCCCAGAAAAATCACTAACCAGTGTTTCTTTTGAGCTACGTTCCACATTTAGCGATCCACACGTAGGCTCCCGAGGTCGCATACCTGTCAACCCTCCCGGGAAATCCCTTATTTCCCGTTTTTTTATTTTCCCGAAAATATCCCGTATTTTCACAATATAAAAAAAGTCGGTAGGTCCAGAATTCATGACGCGCCTCTGACAGGAGTTTACAGCAGGAAGTCGGGCCATGAATTCACGTCCCCGCCCTCTCAGGCATCAGTAATTACAGAACTCCGTCCGGAGGCGAGGCTGAGCAAGTGATTAGGTCCAGTGTTGCCAGATTGGGCGGTTTCAAGTGCATTTTGGCGGGTTTTGGGCTGGAAAACGTCAGCAGTATCTGGCAACACTGATTAGGTCTGAGGTGAAGATGGCGATGCTAATAGCTAAGAAAAACATTAGCCTCTCTTTCTTTGATGATTTCAACAAGTGCGTGGCTGGAATGTTCCCAGACTCTTCCATCGCAAAGAAATTTTCCATGGGGAAAACGAAAGCCTCCCAAATAATCAAAGGTAAGCTACACATGTTTACATTAAGTATGTCCTGGCTAAGACCTCATAAATAGCCTAGTGTCAACTAATTGGTGTATTAACTGTTTTATCCACTCATTGTCCATTTTATTTTCTATCTGAAACTTACCCATTTTAAATCACTCTTGGTTTAATATCTTATATTACTCTTTATCTCTTTATTACTCTATCTATCTATCTATCTAGTGTTCCGAGGCCATGACTATGGTAAAACCATCATAAATTGCAATGGAATTGAATTTATTGACTGGTTATATAATGACCTTTCTTATTTTAACATAAGATACGTATTTTAGCCCTTAATTTGGGAAATAACTGGTACCACTGAAAGCAAATAAAAATAAATGTATAGTTTATTCGCAAATGCGCTCTATAAACCATAAGCATATTGAGTTTGGGTCTTGGCTATCACCAACATGCACCAGAGTACAGGAAATCACAAATACTAGATAGAAAATCGCCCCCCATTCAACTACACACCCACTTTTGGTGAAGGGTATGACTTTCCGAAATTTTCCCTTATTTTGAGTTAAAAATCTGGGAAATATCCATTTTTTTCAAACCTCAGAGTTGACAGGTATGCGAGGTCGTGTCTGCGATCCAGGTCCTGTCTGTACCGTAAGTTCGATCTGTACAGCGATACCGTTTCTATCGCTAATGTTCCGCGGTTAGTGTTTACTGCATGCATGCGTAGACAAAACGTCTCCAAGTCGTGCAAATGATCTTCCGCAAGTCGTCGGTTTTGTAACGCTGGGATCGGGCTCGATGATCGTACCGCGTCTCGGCCGGGAGTCCAGCCTGACCCTGAACTATGATGTCATCAGAGAGGAGGGTGAAGAACTTGTCAATCGGGAACACGTCATCTGATACACGATATTCTGCCAGACTGCATCATTAATTTTAACATTATAGGTTCTTCAGGTGGCGGCACGGTGGTGTAGTGGTTAGCGCTGTCACGGAGTTTGCATGTTCTCCCCGTGTCCACGTGGGTTTCCTCCGGGTGCTCCGGTTTCCCCCACAGTCCAAAGACATGCAGGTTAGGTTAACTGGTGACTCTAAATTGAGCGTAGGTGTGAATGTGAGTGTGAATGGTTGTCTGTGTCTATGTGTCAGCCCTGTGATGACCTGGCGACTTGTCCAGGGTGAACCCCGCCTTTCGCCCGTAGTCAGCTGGGATAGAACAGGATAAAGCGGCTAGAGATAATGAGACGAGATGAGGTTCTTCAGGTAGTAAGTACTTCGCGTCTGTTAAAATATTTAGGCAGCTAGTTTCCATATGTAATGTTTAGTGACCATAGCAACACCCTCACCAGTCCTAGCTACGAGTATTGGCTAAGTAACCAGCCTAGCATGCTCTCTTGACGTATTATTATCAGTCATACAGATGAACTAAAGGTTGGTTTAACTCTTGATTGTCGCAACTTTATTGGTTGAAACGTTAAAAGTAGACATGACGCTTTTTGGAATTGGTTTATTTTAAAATAATCAGATCGCAGCTGGTTTTGGATTCAGTCCGAGATTACAGGAGGCCACGATGATGTTCAAGTCAAAAGTCAAAGTCCCTCTCACACCAGAATCTGGTCTTCCCAGGCAGTCTCCTGTCCCAGTACTAACCAACTCTTGAAGGCATATGGGTGTGGCACCGATTTCCGTTTCCATAGCCCTCAGGTTACATTGGGGGCGGGGGGGTGTTGGGGGGTTGGGTCAGGTCCTCTGGTAACTGCGAGAGTTTGGCTTCCACACTCGCATCTGTATTGCAGCGTGCCTTGCCAGATATACCATTTTTATGATGGTCTTTGGCATGACTCAACCGCAAGTAGAACTTGCGATGTCCCGGTCAAGAGGAGGACATGCTAACCACTTGGCCAACTCACGGTCCCACAATAATGTTATTGGTGCAGAAAATCTGTGCATCATGTGGGTCGTTTTATGGCACAGAAATGCAAACCTACATCTACGCAGCAGCTCCGCCCAGATTTTAAAGTGCGAGTGCACTGTATTTTAAACAGCAGCTCTGAATGGATTGAGACACTGGGGTTCAAAGGTGACTCAGTGTGTGTGTGTGTGTGTGTGTGTGTGTGTGTGTGTGTGTGTGGTGTTTTGATGCTCTGGAGTATTGCTATAGACATGAATCCCTCTCTCTCCTGCCAAAACACTTACACCAGCGTCAACTCTCATAAACATGGCCGCCGTGAAGAAGGAAAAAAAAAATGCTGGAAGAAATTCAAATGAAATTGGATTACATCCATTTCGGAGATAAAACTGCTCGCCTAAAATGAAAATCTATTTCCCCCTCCTGCTAACGGTACATGACACGGAGCGTATCAAATTCTGCGTGCGAGCGCCGCAAGCTTCCAGCTCACCGCTTTTATTATGTTATCTCCCACAAGAAAGGCAGAGATGGAGAATAATTAATGACAACAGCAAATCTATAATAACAAACGCTTTCATATTCAATCTGTCAGGTGCGGCTCCGGGGCCGAGCGTCTCCGCCGTACTGTAATTCTCAACACTCCGCTGCGAGCCCTGAACATCTTCCTCTGTCTGAGAAGGAAAGGGTGATTATCTAACCCATCATCTACCTCGGGGTAAGACGGGGCACTTGTTCTCGGGATTTCTCGGTTAAATGAATCAGAACAGAAATGCCAATCACAGACGTGTCATTAGGACTAATTACCGTGCCCCTGTTCCGGATTAGAGCACAATCACAGCACGTGCTGTACCAAGTGTCTCGCAAATATTTCTTTCATACTTAATCTCAGTGCCAAGACAGAATACAGACTGGGAAACTTCAACTGACAAAAAATTAAGATTAAAATCAGAAACCCTTGGAGCTGGATAACTCGAGGAAGATCAACAAGAATATTACTCTGGACTTTTTTCTTAGCGTGTAAACTTTACGGTGATGTCAGTTCAACATTAATTATCAGTGTTTCTTTTCAAACTGCGAGAGTTTGACTCCCTGCTCACATCTGTATTGCCTTACCAGATGCCAGTAGGTACCATTTTTATGATGGTCTTTGCGAGTAGAACTTGCGACCTCCCGGTCAAAAGGCGGACACGCTAACCACAAGGCCAGCTCGCGGCAAGGGTTTCTTTTGCAGATTATTATTTTTCAAGTCGATTATTAAGACCAAAGTCAAGACCGATCATAAATTTTTACTCGTTTTTGACTAAAACCCCAAAGTTCAGACTCGCTTTAAGGGTCACTGTTGCTGAACTCAGGACTAATCCTTTAAAATCTTAGCCGGATAAATTACGTGCAGTTCCATGACAAACTTTGACCAATCACTCATTCGAACATGCTCTTTCCAGGTGTCGGATTGTTTCTACAGTATGGTCGACTGTCATACGTGGACAATAAACACGTGAAATACAGGTATGAATATTTTTCCCACTTTTAATTCCTCATAAATCAGAAGGTTTGATTGTTTCCAGACAGGCACCCAGTTGCTAAGAAAGTACTAGAACACGAGTATTACACACTGCGACCGCGCAGCAATGAATTCTTTTACTACGAACTTTCGCACATAACCAAGTTCGTGTCTTCAAAAAAACATTACTGTGTCACATCTACGGTACACGTGTTGGCTCTGCACGCTCGAGACTGCCATTAGACTAATTACCATGCACCTGTTCCAGAATACAGCACAACCACAGCACGCGCTGTACCGAGTGTCTCACATTACCAAGCCTTATTATCTGTGTATTACCTTTGTTTTGTGCATTTGGACTCCGCCTTTCGTCTTTGCCTCCGCCGTTCTGTTTGACCATTACCCGTTTCACGATGCTGCCTTTGTTTTATGTTTTTGACCCGTTTGCCTGCATATTTGTAAATAAACACTTGTCCTGTAATTACATCTGTCATTCGCCTGCTTACGTGACGCACTGAGCCATGCACTCCTCTTCCCACTAGAGACAAACAATAAGTAATCAAGTCCACAGTCAAGTTAACAACACGTGTCAACGCCATAGAGCAAAGGCTTAACTAGTCTTGCTTAGGTGTTGATCATGAACAATTATTGAGAATGCTGATCAAAGGACAAAATGAGTGCTGATACTGCTGAACTTAACACCTAGTTAAAGCACGCCGGCGGTGTTTTTATACTCCCTGCCTTTCTCAGCCCCGCCCAGTCCTGCCACATGACATAAATGACATCATCGGAGACTTGAACACATCAATGAACTGAACTGTGAAGACTTAGAAAACATCGCGAGTCAGTGTTTGGACGCTGACAACAAACGATACACCAGTAACCTCCGTCATTTCCATAACACACGAAGAAATCAATCAATCGTCGGTCGCCTCCGTTCGTGATCCTTTAACTCAGTCAGCGAATTGCGAGAGTGACTCGGAAGAAGAAATTCACGAGAAGGAATTTTAATGTGCTGAAAATTGTGCATATAATGCGAGTGCTTGGTGTGACAAGTGGCTCCGTTTCAGGATTACAAACTTTCCGGTGTAACAAACTATTTGGACGTCCCCCGAGGAGTTCGCTCTCACGGGGCTGGAGTGTATAAATCAATTTAAAAGATCTGATGTGGTTCAGTGTAAAGAAACTGAACAATTTTCAGCGAGCCATAACTTGACAAATATGCAACAATTTCAGAAGTTGAAGATGTCTAATAGTGTCGAACAATCCCTGAAAATCTAAAGCATCTCGTCTGAACAGTTCAAGACTTATGGAAGTTTAAATTTTTGATATTGAAAACTAAAAAAAGATACGAGCTGAAACTTTTGCACGCTGGTTGTTGGGTACAATGGCATTATTTACATAAAGTGGCTTCTAATAAATATTTATTTTGCTATCAAGAATCACAAAACTCGTCCCCTTCCTCAGTCACGCCGGAGTCGGAGCGCTGAGCGCCCACTTAGACATTCGTAAAAAAGACTGTTCACATGGTTATGCCATGATAATCACTTTCTTTCAGTTTCTCTTTCGCGATGGGAACGCCCAGCGTAAACAGGATCAAATCTGTCAGACATACAGTAGTTTAGGCTATTTGGAGGTAAAACTTGTTGCGAGATGGCACGCGGATTTTATGCGCTTCGGATGATTCAGAACAGCGATTCGGTTCAATCTTGAGAACTGCGATGCGGCGCCTTTTTTTTTTTACTTCGACTCGATCCAGCCAAAGATGAACTCGAGTAAGTGTAAATATTTCTCCTATTTCTGATGAGCAGATCGGTTGATATGCGTGCGCTGTAGTGCAGACACAGGAAAAATGACTGAGCAGGTTTTCCAGACTTAAAAGTACCGTATTTTTCGGACTATAAGTCGCACTTTTTTTCATGGTTCGGCTGGCCATGCGACTTATACTCCGGTGCGATGTATATAGAGGTTTTCGACCTACGTGACCGTTGCCATGTCGACAAGTAGATGGCGCCATTTTGGCGGTCACAACAATGGCGACTCCCGCTAGATCTGTATACCTATGTCGTTAAAAACCCATCGCCATACACAGGTATTGATCTGAAAGCGTATAAGAGTTTGGATGCCTACAAATATTTTGTGTCAGGCTGGGTAACATGCCTACATCAGCGGGTCGTCCCTGGAGCTGGTGGTCGCCATCTTATTACAGCTAAGGTTTGTTCACATTTTCATTTACTTTCGGTCCTCAGGATAAACAAAATGTTATTAAATGTCATTGAAATAACTTCTTAGTCTGTTGAGACATGGCCCGTTATAAATCTGCTGTTACCAGGCAATGACCAAGAACTGTATTATTAGGGTCGGTGTCTGTGTTGTAGCAGTGTACTAGCAGCTAGCTGTTAGCACTAGCTAATGTCAACAACATAGCTAGTATGTTACTGTAGCAATGTTAACGTTAAGTCATTTGGATGACTGTTAAAACCTTTCAGTCTCAAGTTTTTCCTTTACTGTATTTACTAGTTTACTGAGCTAGCGCGCTCCGGTGCGCGCTAGTTCCCGGCCTGCCCGAGCGCGCTAGCTCCCGGCCTGCCCGAGCGCGCTAGCTCAGTAAACTAGTAAATCCAGTAAAGGAAAAACTTGAGACTGAAAGGTTTTAACAGTCATCCAAATGACTGAACGTAAACATTGCTACAGTAACATACCAGCTACTGTTGTTGACATTAGCTAGCTTGACCTTCAAAATGGCGGACACCGGGGCGTCACGTGACCCTGTGACGTCAGGTGAAAAACCTCTATGTCATCGGGTGGATTGACAAAGCATGGGCTTCAGTGACAACGGAAACCATCCTGTCGGGGTTCCGAAAGGCTGGAATAACCGGAGCTGATGCCGAGTCTGACGACAGCCACGCAGAAGAAGAGGAAACGGCGCTTCGTCTGCCGCTGGAGTTGGCAGAGTTGTTCAGAAGCGACACCGAGGATGAGGAATTCAATGGATTTGCTGATTTGGAGCGAAATCGTCAGCTTGATTGACCTGTGTTTTATTATTAATGATAGGCCTATAGTTATTTAAATAAGTTATGTAATGATTGTCGGCCTATAGGCTGTTGAATAACTTGATGTTACGGTACATATTCAGCCAGTTTTTCTCTGGGCTATTATAAATGATTTTGTTTTGCATTTTTAAAAATAACTCTCCTTCCAAGATGAACTTTATTCTTCGTCTCTGATGTTAATGGTCTGAATAACGTTTAATGTTTTTATCTGATATGACGTTAACTGGCAGGCGCACTTTCTGCCTGTTTTTTTTCCACTAGACGGTTGTTTTTACTACCGTACCTGTCTTTGGAGATGATATACCTATAGCCTACTTGGCCTCTGATTTGATGAAATAAAATTCGACAAAAATGAAGAATGACGCTCCTCGATGATGACTACAGCTTTAATAACAAAGATGAAAGAGCCATGGGGCGATAATAAGCCCTACCGGGAAAAATATTCTAAAAGCAAACTGATTAATGCATCAGTTTAATATTAGTTATAATAATAACATAGGCTATTAGTAATAACGATAGTAGTAGATATTTAAAATAAATCAGACTAGGCTACGTACAGGGCAAAGGGCACGTTATCACTGCTCAGCTGTTCGTTCATTAAATAAACAATGCAGTCGCGCAGTAACCACGCGCCGCTTATCGGATAGAATCACAGATTCTATGGATAGAATAACCCTTCAAAAAAGTGCGACTTGTAGTCGGTGCGATACGGTTTTTTCGTCTTCATAATGCATTTTTTGGCTGATGTGACTTAAACTCCGGAGCGACGTATAGTCCGGAAAATACGGTATTTTCCTCAAAATAGGTAATTTTGCTCTATTTTGAGTTTAGAGAGTAAAATTTGGAGTTGGAGTGGGAACAAAATTACAGAGTTGATTGTGGCTCTGAACTGAGTAAAACAGTACAAGAGTTCATTTCAAGACCCGCTGAATCGAGTCAAATACCAAAATAAAATCAAATACCAGATAAATGAAGCTGATTTTATAAAGCAGTTGTAGACCTGTGTTGGAATGTGTGAATCAACATGACCTTACCCACTGGGACTTGACCGGATAGGATTAAGAGATGGCAGTGGGAGGGGTTTTCACTCTTCTCATTGAATGGAATGGAATTTTTTACTCTTCTCATTGAATCCCCCTCCCACGGCCAACCCTTTACCCCAAAACAAAAAGACATGAATTTTTTTGATGGTCAGTTAATTTTCCAAATCAGTGGAGCAGATTTACGTTTTTGTGTTTGATGCATTCCTCAGACTGAACAGAATGACCTCAAGTGACCAAAACGGTTCGACACAATGAGTAAGGTCATGTTTTTTTTTTTCCACATATTCCAACACAGTTCTAAAACTGCTTTTTACTAAATCTTCATTTATCAAATTTTTTTTTTTTTTCTAAGTACAATCATGACATACAGACTACAGAGATATTATTGTCGCGGAACTTGTGCTGAATACGAAAAAGTCATATGACTTTGAAAATACTGCTTAGATTTGTTGAAATGGACAACGAAATCATTAGAGTGCCAGAAAATACCTTCAGACCCCAGAGGGTTAACTTTAAATAGTTCAAATTATGATATTTACATATCATTTAAATCCATACAATATATTTAAATATGCGCAAAAGTTTCATTGTTAAGCTAAACTATGCTAAAGAATAAACAAAGAGAGACGATAGAATGATCAAAGTGAATTTCTTTCTAAATTTCTAAATTCTAAATCAATTCCACATTAAACTTAAAAAAAAAAAAACACACGGCACTCAGACAATCATGGAGGTGACACTCAGGGAGGATTAACAGTTTAAAGAGCATATGAGACGGACCGTCCCCGTCACAGCTTGTCCCCTAGAGATCTGCTATGTGCTAATGCTCGTCCAGCTGGCGATGGATTAGCTAGCAGCACTTTCGCTAATCTCCCAGCCACAGCACTTTCAAAATCCTCCAACAGCACTTCAAAAAAAAAAAATCCCAGATAAAGCAGCACGAATACACATTAGTGCTGCAGCGGTCTGAGAAACGCACCATATGTCCTGGAGCTAACACCATAACAAACAGACGACTAGCTGAACAACGTACAGAGCCAGGAGTAAATACCGAGCATGTGGTTTTTTTAATTTATTCACTCCACTGTATAGAGAGTGTCTTTATTTTTGAAGAACTGCGTGGAATAAACAGGAAAGAAACGAGACAGCATACCGTACGCCGAGACTCATACTAGCATTAGCCGAAGACAATTCATATTTAAATGGAGACAACTCCGATGTCTATGTTTTTGATCATGTTTCAACAGAATCGGAGTAAAAATCTTCAACAAAACTACGATATTATCGTGCAGGCACTAATCGACAGGTTTAAGCAGTGAATTCCTGCAAAATTCACCACGACTGCAGCTCATATGAACATCTATCTATTAAACGTCTCGGCCCCTGCTAGGAATTTGAATAAAAACAATTGTACGCCGTTCTTTAGTTCACTCACTAACGAGCTAGTGTACTACATTCTGAGAACCCCGAATTCACATGATCCGATTTGCCCAAGTACTACATTCTGAGGACCCTACATTCTCACTGTTATATGTCTCCAAGCACTATATTCTTAGGACCCTACATTCTCATAGTCCTACGTGCCCAAGTACTACATTCTGAGGACCCTACATTCTCATAGTCCTATGTGCCCAAGTACTACATTCTGAGGACCCTACATTCTCATAGTCCTATGTCTGCAAGTACTACATTCTGAGGGCCCTACATTCTCACTGTTATATGTCCCCAAGTACTACATTCTGAGGACCCTACATTCTCACTGTTTATGTCCCCAAGTCCCATATTCTTAGGACCCTACATTCTCATAGTCCTATGTGCCCAAGTACTACATTCTGAGGACCCTACATTCTCATAGTTCTATGTCTGCAAGTACTACATTCTAAGGACCCTACATTCTCACTGTTCTATGTCCCCAAGTCCCATATTCTTAGGACCCTACATTCTCATAGTCCTATGTGCCCAAGGACTACATTCTAAGGACCCTACATTCTCACTGTTCTATGTCCCCAAGTCCCATATTCTTAGGACCCTACATTCTCATAGTCCTATGTGCCCAAGGACTACATTCTGAGGACCCTACATTCTCATAGTCCTATGTCTGCAAGTACTACATTCTGAGGACCCTACATTCTCACTGTTTATGTCCCCAAGTCCCATATTCTTAGGACCCTACATTCTCATGGTCCTATGTGCCCAAGTATTACATTCTGAGGATCCTATAGCACGGGGCGGCACGGTGGTGTAGTGGTTAGCACGGTCGCCTCACAGCAAGAAGGTTCCGGGTTTGAACCCAGCGGCCGGCGAGGGCCTTTCTGTGAGGAGTTTGCATGTTCTCCCCGTGTCCGCGTGGGTTTCCTCCGGGTGCTCCGGTTTCCCCCACAGTCCAAAGACATGCAGGTTAGGTTGATGTGGGGCAGCCTTGGGCTGAGGTGTCCTTGAGCGAGGTACCGAACCCCTGACTGCCCCCCGGGCACTCTGGTGTGGCTGCCCACTGCTCTGGGTGTGTGTGTTCACTGCTTCAGATGGGTTAAATGCAGAGGATGAATTTCACTGTGCTTGAAGTGTGCATGTGACGAATAAAGGTTTCTTCTTTTCTTCTCTATAGTATTATAGCCCTATGTGCCCAAGTACTACATTCTGAGGACTGTAAATTCTCACTGTTCTATGTCCCCAACTACTACATTCTGAAGACCCTCCATTCTCATGGTCCTATATTCCCAGGGTTCTACAGTCTCACTGTTTTGTGTTCTGAGGACCCTACATTCTCAGTGACCTAATTGCCAGGGTGTCCTGTTCTCAAGGCATCATGTTCTAACATCCTACATTCACAAAGTTCTATGTTTTTAATGTCCCAAGTTCTCAATATCAGGTTCTACATTCTGACTGTTCTCTGTCCCCAAGTACTACATTCTGAGGACTCTACATTCTCAGGGCATATTCCCAGGACCTCAAGGCACTTTTTCCTCCAGGGCTCCATGCTCCCCTGGTCCAACGTTCTCAGGGTTCTGGGTTTCAGCATCATATGTATTCAAGTTCATGGTTCTTAATATCTTACGTTCCCAAGGTAATATATCTCCTAGGTTCCATGTTTTCTTAACTCTGTGTTCCCAGAGTCCTACACTTCCAGAGGAACACCGAGCTGAAAGAACGGTGAGCTGAAGGAACACTGAAGCAGTCTCAGATGCGCATTCAATAAAAAGAGAACTAGATTAGGCTGCGTTTTGGATTAAAAACATCTTTCATATGAATGCTTTACTGAAAGCTTATGAAGTCTCAAAACATAGCCAAACATTTGTGAAGAATATTTTAAGGAATGTTTCTTGGCCTGTGGCGGAACAGCGAGCCGGTCTCCGAGCACATTAATTTGAGGAGATGAGCGCACGCTGGCGCAGTTTGCCGCTGGTCCGGTATTTTCGGTGACGGATGAAAAGTGCAGATTATTGAAGATCTCTGATGAAGCACAAATCATGGTGATTGGCTCGGTTTGTTCTCACGCAGCCGTGAAAACAGCAGATCAGCAGAGCAAGCTGCTTCACCAGCAGATGTGTCACAGAGATCACAAATAAGCTTTCACCGCAAAGATACAATATATGTGTGTGTGTGTGTGTGTGTGTGTGTGTGTGTGTGTGTGTGTGTGTGTGTATCAGACTGTTCATATGGGTTCGAGAGAAAAAGACAGGAAATAAGCAATATGTCTGCTCCTGCCATTCCGAAGAGAACCTCGGAATGAAAAGCAATAAAGCAGGTTCTCACCTTTAGTCGCCAATCTGACGCACCGCATCTTTGTTTCCTGTGGAGGAAAATAAAAAGTCACACACACACACACACACACACACACACACACACACACACACACACACACACACACACCTCAGTTAAACTCATCACTGAGCAGCGTGCAGTTGAAACTCAAACTCATTCCACATTTTTATTTTACTGTCTTTAGGAACATGATGAATTATGTGTGTGTGTGTGTGTGTGTGTGTGTGTGTGTGTGTGTGTGTGTGCGCGTGTGTGCGCGCGCGCGAACATTTACACTCCGAGATCCTGATCAGGAACTGGTTTCATTTCGTCAGGTGAAATTTGAAAATGATAATAAATTTGGCGGTAAATAAAAGTTGAAATGAAATTGAAAGAAGAAACACAACAATAAATACAGAAACACATTTAAATATTTAATTAAAAAAATAAAGAAATAATGAAAAGTACATTGGAACTGAAAGATGGATTTCAAAAAGCTACAGACAGACAGACAGACAAGGATAGATAGAGAGAGACAGACAGACAGACAGACAGACAGACAGACATGGATAGATAGATAGAGACAGACAGACAGACAGACAGACAGACAGATAGATAGATAGATAGATAGATAGATAGATAGATAGATAGATAGATAGATAGATAGAGACAGACAGACAGACAGACAGACAGACAGACAGACATGGATAGATAAGACAGACAGACATGGATAGATAGAGACAGACAGACATGGATAGATAGAGACAGACAGACAGACATGGATAAATAGAGACATACAGACAGACATGGATAGATAGAGACATACAGACAGACAGACAGACATGGATAGATAGATAGATAGATAGATAGATAGATAGATAGATAGATAGATAGATAGATAGAGACAGACAGACAGACATGGATAGATAGAGACAGACAGACATGGACAGATAGAGACAGACAGACATGGATAGAGACATACAGACAGACATGGATAGAGACATACAGACAGACATGGATAGATAGAGACAGACAGACAGACATGGATAGATAGAGACAGACAGACAGACAGACAGACAGACATGGATAGATAGAGACAGACAGACATGGATAGATAGAGACAGACAGACAGACATGGATAGATAGAGACAGACAGACAGACATGGATAGATAGAGACAGACAGACAGACAGACAGACATGGATAGATAGAGACAGACAGACAGACAGACAGACAGACATGGATAGATAGAGACAGACAGACATGGACAGACAGACAGACAGACATGGATAGATAGAGACAGACAGATAGACATGGATAGATAGAGACACATGGATAGATAGAGACAGACAGACAGACATGGACAGACAGACAGACATGGATAGATAGAGACAGACAGACAGACATGGATAGATAGAGACATACAGACAGACATGGATAGATAGAGACAGACAGACAGACATGGATAGATAGAGACAGACAGACAGACAGACAGACAGACAGACATGGATAGATAGAGACAGACAGACAGACAGACAGACATGGATAGATAGAGACAGACAGACAGACATGGATAGATAGAGACAGACAGACATGGACAGACAGGCAGACAGACATGGATAGATAGAGACAGACAGATAGACATGGATAGATAGAGACACATGGATAGATAGAGACAGACAGACAGACATGGACAGACAGACAGACATGGATAGATAGAGACAGACAGACAGACATGGATAGATAGAGACAGACATGGATAGATAGAGACAGACAGACATAGATAGATAGATAGATAGATAGATAGATAGATAGATAGATAGATAGATAGATAGATAGATAGATAGATAGGCAAATATATAGAGAGATTGACACAGACAGGCAGATAGACAGACAGAAACAGACAGATAGATAGAGACAGACAGAAACAGACAGATACAGCTGCACAGACAGATACAGACAGTCAGACAAATAGACAAGACAGACAGAGAGAGAGACAGAGAGAGAGACAGACATTTTTTTTTAAAGAAGTTTCCGCTGATGTTTGTGAGAAGGTTTCATGTGGAACATCTTCCGAATGCTCTCGCAGTGAACTGATGCTGTGTTCAGTGATGTCTGAGGAAATCGCACTTAATGGAAAATCAAAATAAACACATCATGTACGTGACGTGTGAAAGTTAACAGCGTTTTCTCTCTGCAGTAACGAGTAATAAAGTTCAAGTGAAAACATTACGCGCGTGTGTGTGTATGTGTGTGTGTGTGTGTGTGTGTGTGTGTGTGTGTGTGTGTGTGTGTGTGCACGCTCTGACCTTCTCCACACTGCTCACAGCCTGGAAGTAGATGTTGTAGTTTTTGCGTGGAGCGAGCGGAGCGTTCGAGTAGCCCCGGTACGTCTTGTTGTCTCCCACGGTGAAAGGAGAAGGTTCCAGAAGATTCCCAGGAGGAAGCTCCGCCGCAAAGTAGTACGGCGATCCGGAGCTGGAGGCCGTCTGATAGGACACAGGAACCTGGAAACACTCGAGGGTTCCGACGTCTCTGCGTGAGCGGTGAGGGTTCAGTTCCTCCACCACGATCTGGTAAGCACTGACACACAACCAACCCACCAATCAGACGACACGGAGAGCGACGGAGTGAAAAACAGCAAAATAACCAACACAGAGAATTCGGGGAGGAGAATAAATAATCACAGCAACACAGGACGGCGTGAAGAGACGCTATTAGTGTCGCTCATCTGATTCTTCCTGGAGCCATTTTGTTACATTTCTGTCTGTGACGGTGTGCAGACCGTACGAGATACACCACCGTCACCTTACAGTTACACGGGCTGACTCCGCCCCCTTACACACTGACGCTAATTATTATTAATGGAACTGAAATCACTTAATTTATTCATATTTATACAACAGAGAATCATATTATTACCATGGCAACAATCTGTGTACACACACACACACACACACACACACACACACACACACACACACACACACACACACACACACAGCATTCCCTGAGAGACAGCAAACAGAAAGAAACTAACTAAATAAAAACATTCATGAAAATCATTTCTCTCCTTTCATTACGCTCTAGTTATTTATTTATTATTTGATTTATTCCCTCCTCTGGTGACCTGTGAATCTCCACTAACGGCTGTGTGTCGACCGATTGATCCATCTATTCACCTGTCTGTCTGTCTGTCCATCAATACAGTCACCTGTCTGTCTGTCTGTCCGTCCATCATTACAGTCACCTGTCTGTCTGTCTGTCCATCATTACAGTCACCTGTCTGTCTGTCCGTCCATCCAACTCTCTCTCCAATTATCCACCTGTCTATTCATACATCCACCTGTCTCTCATACATCCATCTGTCTCTCTCTCCACCTGTCTATTCATACATCCATCTGTCTCTCTCTCGCCACCTGTCTATTCATACAGCCACCTGTCTCTCTCTCTCCACCTGTCTATTCATACATCCAACTGTCTCTCTCTCCACCTGTCTATTCATACATCCATCTGTCTCTCTCTCTCCACCTGTCTATTCATAATTCCAACTGTCTCTCTCTCCACCTGTCTATTCATACATCCACCTGTCTCTCTCTCTCCACCTGTCTATTCATACATCCATCTCTCTCTCTCTCCACCTGTCTATTCATACATCCATCTGTCTCTCTCTCCACCTGTCTATTCATACATCCATCTGTCTCTCTCTCTCTCCACCTGTCTATTCATAATTCCAACTGTCTCTCTCTCCACCTGTCTATTCATACATCCAACTGTTTCTCTCTCCACCTGTCTATCCATACATCCATCTCTCTCTCTCTCCACCTGTCTATTCATACATCCACCTGTCTCTCTCTCGCCACCTGTCTATTCATACATCCATCTGTCTCTCTCTCCACCTGTCTATTCATACATCCAACTGTTTCTCTCTCCACCTGTCTATCCATACATCCATCTGTCTCTCTCTCTCCACCTGTCTATTCATACATCCAACTGTCTCTCTCTCGCCACCTGTCTATTCATACATCCATCTGTCTATTCATACATCCACCTGTCTCTCTCTCCATCCATCCACCCACCTGTCTATTCATACATCCACCTGTCTCTCTCTCCATCCATCCACCCACCTGTCTCTCTCTCTCTTACCATCCATCCACCTGTCTCTCCATCCATCCATCAGCTATCTCTCCAATTATCCACCTATCTATCCGTCCATCCATCCAACTGTCTATCTCTCCATTTATCCAACTGTCTATCCTCCCATCTATCCACCTCTCTCTGTGTCTGTCCATCTTCCCAGCTGTCTGTTGGTTGTCTGGGTGTCCATTTATCTGTCTCTACCTAATTTCTATTGTATTCCATATCTGTCTGCCTATCCATCTGTTTATCCATCGACTCACCTGTCTGTCTGTCATCAACTAAAAACAACCAAGTGACTAAACCAACAACCTGTGTGTGTGTGTGTGTGTGTGTGTGTGTGTGTGTGTGTGTGTGTGTGTGTGTGAGAGAGATTATCATCTTCATAGAAGCACAATCTAACATCCCATAATACTACTCCAGATGGACTGCCAGTCCCTTAAAACACAGTACACGCTCCCTGTCTGTCTGTCTGTCTGTCTGTCTGTCTGTCTCTACTGCCTGTCAATGACAAACTGTTACAAATGACCACAGCAGATGGTCTCTCTCTCTCTCTCTCTCTCTCTCTCTCTCACACACACACACACACACACACACACACACACCTTAACTTTCCTGTAAACAACAAGGCCTTCTGTCTCTCCCACCAGCTTAGTTGGCATGACGACAGATTGCACATCTTCAAAAAATAAAAATTTAAAAAAAAAAAAATGAGAAAGTAAATAAATAAAAAATAAATGAAGGAATAAATAAAGACGAAGCTGCGAGGAGAGATTTTAATAATTCACAAAGCGGCGGTGAAGATCTGCCCGAATCCCAATCTGGGCTTAGAGTAAAGACACGAGACTCAACAATGCTGATACGCTTTAATCCCTTTAATCTGTCAACAATATCTGCAATAATCCTTCACACACACACACACACACACACACACACACACACACACACACATATATATATATATATATATATAAAAGGAACTCATCTTCATCCAGGTGACACCGGATCGCGTGATTATCAATAATTTCTCTTTTATAACTTTATACGACAGAGTTAAAGAGCAGCACATTAAACAGCACAAAACCAAATTCAGACCTGGTCCAAGTGCGAGTCCAAATTCTGATCTAAAACCAGGGGGAGGAGTCCACAACTCTCATAATTAATGCCAAAACAAAAGCAAAAATCAAGGTCTTTTTTAAAACTTAAAAAAAAAAAATCCATTTCAAATAATAATAAACTCAACCAAAATTAGCCAAAACGTTTGTCTGTACACAGTGGAGCAGCTTAAAAGTGAGCCGAAATTCGTCTAAAACCAGGACAATATTAAAATCAAACTTAAACCCCAGCTAATGGAATATGACCTGGGCCAGACCCGCCCTAAACAAATCAAAAAGTGAAAATGAAGTCAAACCGCGGTGTCACCACGAACGAAGTTCAAACCAAAACTAAAATCAAGCTCGATTAAAACATTTAACCCAATTCAAAAACCAAACCTCGACCCAGACTTCAGGACTAAAGCCCGATATAAACCGAAACTCAGCATGAATCCTGTCCAGAGCAAATTTACGTAGAGTCAGAGCCAAACCCGTAACTAGACCCAGACTAACGCAAAAAACAAGCTCGTAAATACGAAAACTAAAATTAGAAGATGGCTCTGAAACCTGGAGAAACAGAATCGGACATATTTTAAAGAGCTAAAATCAGGCAGCGGGACAAAAAAAAAGTTCAGGAGAGAACAGACGACAAATTCAAAGCTAAAAGTGAAAGTTAGCGTATCAGACGCTCGCTGGCCGCGGTGTGAAAATTGTCCATTCAGACGCTCATCCGAGTTTACAAACCTGTCACTGCTGAGCTCTCTGCTTATAGTTTTCACATGACGTCACAGAGTCGGGGATTCCCTAGTGGTGGCCATCTTGCGGGTCAAGCTTACCGTACGGGTCACTGAGCACACATTGTAACGCGCGAGTACAAAGTCTTCAAAAGAACCCAAGCAGGCTATTTAAAGCTAGCAATGGTGCACACCTGTTGTATTCACGGCTGTCGTAATAGGTCAGATGATGACGTCAAGCGGAGCTTTTATGGAATTCCCACTGTACGGGAGCACGAAGGCGAGCAAACAAACAAACTCAGCATACAAAGGAGAAATCTATGGCTTGCGAGAATCAACCGCAAGGATTATCAGCCTTCCAAACACAGCAAAGTCTGCTCCGATCATTTTATAAGTGGTAAGTTGTTTAAATAAACAATCAATTGCAAATCCGTTACAGTCCATGAAACATAGGAAGTATAAGGATGAGAAAAAAAAACAGTGAATCAGAAAGCTGCGCAAGCTTTCCGATTTAAATCAACTCGATATTATACACACACACATATTTATATGCAGTGTTGAGAGCTCTAAAATTCCAATGTTTACATACCTTGGCTGTAATTAGGACACGACTGTCACTTGGTTTTATATGGTGGACTTCACGGACCCAGCCACAGACAAAATAATTGTATGACTCCAGCGACTTGTATGCTTTGAGGTCGTCAAGTGTGTAGGCGCTTTTACTATTCACGAAATAGTTCACAATATCAGGGTACGATACGGATGGCAGCCCTGCATAGTCACTTGAAAATGCATCTTTGTCCACTTCGTAGGGGTCAATTCCCCCAATCAAGGCCAGTTTGGCTGCATACCGTTGTCGTGAGATGTCGTCTAATGTATCTATATACTTCCGTTTGCTTGATTTTGCCAACATTGATCTTTATTTTAGAAAACTGACTATATAACTTTATAAATTCGTCCGAGATAATGTAGCCGGTAATAGCGATGGTCCGTTTTGTTTGCCCCACAAGATGGCGGCTGGAGGACGTTCCCCGGAATGCCGTGACGTCAGTGAAAACTACAACCCCGATTCCAAAAAAGTCGGGACAAAGTACAAATTGTAAATAAAAACGGAATGCAATGATGTGGAAGTTTCAAAATTCCATATTTTATTCAGAATAGAACATAGATGACATATCAAATGTTTAAACTGAGAAAATGTATCATTTAAAGAGAAAAATTAGGTGATTTTAAATTTCATGACAACAACACATCTCAAAAAAGTTGGGACAAGGCCATGTTTCCCACTGTGAGACATCCCCTTTTCTCTTTACAACAGTCTGTAAACGTCTGGGGACTGAGGAGACAAGTTGCTCAAGTTTAGGGATAGGAATGTTAACCCTTTCTTGTCTAATGTAGGATTCTAGTTGGTCTTTTTTGTCGTATCTTCCGTTTTATGATGCGCCAAATGTTTTCTATGGGTGAAAGATCTGGACTGCAGGCTGGCCAGTTCAGTACCCGGACCCTTCTTCTACGCAGCCATGATGCTGTAATTGATGCAGTATGTGGTTTGGCATTGTCATGTTGGAAAATGCAAGGTCTTCCCTGAAAGAGACGTCGTCTGGATGGGAGCATATGTTGCTCTAGAACCTGGATATACCTTTCAGCATTGATGGGGTCTTTCCAGATGTGTAAGCTGCCCATGCCACACGCACTAATGCAACCCCATACCATCAGAGATGCAGGCTTCTGAACTGAGCGCTGATAACAACTCGGGTCATCCTTCTCCTCTTTAGTCCGAATGACACGGCGTCCCTGATTTCCATAAAGAACTTCAAATTTTGATTCGTCTGATCACAGAACAGTTTTCCACTTTGCCACAGTCCATTTTAAATGAGCCTTGGCCCAGAGAAGACGTCTGCGCTTCTGGATCATGTTTAGATACGGCTTCTTCTTTGAACTATAGAGTTTTAGCTAGCAACGGCGGATGGCACGGTGAATTGTGTTCACAGATAATGTTCTCTGGAAATATTCCTGAGCCCATTTTGTGATTTCCAATACAGAAGCATGCCTGTATGTGATGCAGTGCCGTCTAAGGGCCCGAAGATCACGGGCACCCAGTATGGTTTTCCGGCCTTGACCCTTACGCACAGAGATTCTTCCAGATTCTCTGAATCTTTTGATGATATTATGCTCTGTAGATGATGATATGTTCAAACTCTTTGCAATTTTACACTGTCGAACTCCTTTCTGATATTGCTCCACTATTTGTCGGTGCAGAATTAGGGGGATTGGTGATCCTCTTCCCATCTTTACTTCTGAGAGCCGCTGCCACTCCAAGATGCTCTTTTTATACCCAGTCATGTTAATGACCTATTGCCAATTGACCTAATGAGTTGCAGTTTGGTCCTCCAGCTGTTCCTTTTTTGTCCCTTTAACTTTTCCAGCCTCTTATTGCCCCTGTCCCAACTTTTTTGAGATGTGTTGCTGTCATGAAATTTCAAATGAGCCAATATTTGGCATGAAATTTCAAAATGTCTCACTTTCGACATTTGATATGTTGTCTGTGTTCTATTTTGAATACAATATCAGTTTTTGAGATTTGTAAATTATTGCATTCTGTTTTTATTGACAATTCGTACTTTGTCCCAACTTTTTTGGAATCGGGGTTGTATGTATAACCTCTGCTTTCCAGAGAAACGGATCTGGTTAAGATCTGTCCGGTACTTTGAGAGTAACGGCAGGTTGAAGTCGCTACAACAGAGTAAAAACTCTGCTCGCGGGACGTCGGGAAACTGCCAGTGCTTTTCTTTTTGAGTCACAGGAAACCAATCTCTCTCTCCTGATCGGTTTCCAACTGGATTACTCGTCAACATCAATCAGATCAGTTTTATAGCGATGCTCTCTCGCTCTCACTGTTTCTGATGAAGGATTCAGCAACATTTTCTGTCTGCTAGTTTTGATGTTCTGATTCACGGGAGATTTTGAGTTTTCACAGCTTTACCTACTTATTTTTTTTTTCAAATCAAACATTCATAACTATAAATAAATAACTATTTTCGAATATAACTGAAGTTGTTTTGATGAAAAATATTGAGATCTTAGTGGTCGGAATGAGATTTTAAACATGAGCGCTCCGAGAGCAGAATATCCCCTGCTGGCAACTCGGCCATAACTCTGGGAAAAGGCGACTGAATTGAACGAAATTGTAATCTGCGTATTACCGACATATAACAAAGAAGCCTGCCACGTTTCGTGAAATTCCTCCAAAAATCGTGAGAGTCATACATGTCAACCTTTGGTCAATCGAACCTGTATAACCAACCTCCAAAATCCGTATTTCCCTTATAAAATCCGTATAAGATGCAAATTAAAATAATTTACCTAAAATTTGAATGATAATTAATAATGATATATCCCAGTTACTTTTTATTCAATATTAATAACAATAAACCTTCAGAATGAATACAAAGCTCCAATGTTCGACAAAAACACAAAGTGTTATCAGCGTAGTTACAAAGGAAATACTTCGTTGTTTGGAGACAGGTTTCACCGAGCGGCTATTATGCGCGAGACTTCATATTAGCCACAAAGTCAGGAAAATCTGTTCGTAAAAGTCTCGCCTGTGAAAGGTAATCCCACGTGATCTCGTTTGGACGGTAAACCTGTTGGTACAGTTAAACGCAGCACATGAATGAGGCATCTTTATTCTCGGCTACCGTCCCAGAGACGGTTGAAGAATCTCCACTTTGCCACATCCAATATGGCGGCGAGGATGACGTGGGATTCTCGCAATGCGGTGTGCGCGTGATCAAAAGTGGAACGAAGTCTCGCTACGTCAAGATAACGCATGATTTCATAAGACCTTTTACTGGCTGTCTGTGGTGTACGGTACGTTTGTAAATGTTATGCGCTCTTTTATCATCGTGGGAATTGATTATCGACCCACCCCACGTGACGTCACGACAAATGCGGCTGCCATTTTGGACATGAACTACCAGTAGTCTACCACAGCCAACAACGAAGAATCGAAAGGAATATAGCCATCAAAGAAAGTTTTGACTTTCAGCAAGACTTCCATCATGCCATTATATTGTTGTGCACCTGGATGCAACACACAAGGCAAGAATTATCATTTTATCAGATCCCGACAGATGCTGACCGATGGAGAAGATGGATAGCGGCCATTAACAGGGAAGATTGGCAGCCCTCAGCATACCAACGCTTGTGTAGTGACCACTTTGTTGGAGGTAAGACGGATAAAATTAGCCAGAAAAGGCATTACATTGCTGTTAACATTCTGTGGCGGCGAGTGTGTAACCAAATAGGCTAAAATAACCCATTGTAACCTCTTTGTTCTTCTGTAGTAGCTATTAGCTAACGACATTAGCTAATGTCGTGTTCCTTTGCTGTTGGTAGACTGTAGGACAGATCAGAGGTAATGTCCAACGAATAAGTGTTCAAAACAAGAGGAACATGTATTTGTCTCTTAAATCCAGGCCGTTCCCTGTAATCTGTAACAACGGTTGGAGAAAGTAATGGCAAATAGTGAGTGCACAAACCATAGAAGGTAAACTGTACACAGCGCCAGGGCAGTGTGATGGTACGGTATGTCTACTTTTAGATTGTGTTAGCTTATCAATGAACACACTCGTCACGCGACGAGTTTCACGTCTTTACGACGGATACTTAAATGTGTGTTAGGTATTATTGTTGCAGGTAAACGTCGTTCTCTAAGCCTGCTAACCTCAATTTTTGCAAACACCTCTCCCTCTGCTCGCCCTGTAAATGCCCTACGTCGCTGGATAGCGAAGGCATTTTCTGCATCTCGCTCCTTTTCCTTTTATGTTTTTCGTTCATCGCCTTCCTCGCATTCAAACCGAAGTCCACTTCATGTCCAAAATGGCGGTCACGTTTACGAAGGTCACGTGAGTCGGAAGGGTCAATAGCTCTAAATAAATATTGAAGTTTTTTTAAAGAATCCGTATAACTTTATTTATACGCCCGTATACTACGTTTATTGAATCAAATCCGTATAAAATACGGACATTCCGTATAGGTTGACGTGTATGGAGAGTTGATTTCAGAAAGCGAGCACACCTTGATGAAATTGCCAAAGTACAAGTTTTTTAATAATCAAGGGCAAAACTCTGGGAAAACTTGCCCAAATTAAATGAAATTTCAATCTGCGTATACTGTAACTGTCATATACGGTGGTGCTTGAAAGTTTGTGAGCCCTTCAGAATATTCTTTATTTCTGCATAAATATGACCTAAAACATCATCAGATGTCCTAAAAGTAGATAAAGAGAACCCAGTGAAGCAAATGAGACAAAAATATTATACTCGGTCATTTATTTATTGAGGAAAATGATCCAATATTACATATCTGTGAGTGGCAAAAGTATGTGACCCTTTGCTTTCAGTATCTGGTGTGACCCCCTTGTGCAGCAATAACTGCAGCTAAACGTTTGCGGTAACTGTTGATCAGTCCTGCACACCGGCTTGGAGGAATTTTAGCCCGTTCCTCCGTACAGAACAGCTTCAACTCTGGGATGTTGGTGGGTTTCCTCACATGAACTGCTCGCTTCAGGTCCTTCCACAACATTTCGATCGGATTAAGGTCAGGACTTTGACTTGGCCATTCCAAAACATTAACTTTATTCTTCTTTAACCATTCTTTGGTAGAACGACTTGTGTGCTTAGGGTCGTTGTCTTGCTGCATGACCCACCTTCTCTTGAGATTCAGTTCATGGACAGATGTCCTGACATTTTCCTTTAGAATTCGCTGGTATAATTCAGAATTCATTGCTCCATCAATGATGGCAAGCCGTCCTGGCCCAGATGCAGCAAAACAGGCCCAAACCATGATACTACCACCACCATGTTTCACAGATGGGATAAGGTTCTTATGCTGGAATGCAGCGTTTTCCTTTCTCCAAACATGACGCTTCTCATTTAAACCAAAAACTTCTACTTTGCTCTCATCCATCCACAAAACATTTTTCCAATAGCCTTCTGGCTTGTCCACGTGATTTTTAGCAAACTGCAGACGAGCAGCAATGTTCTTTTTGGAGAGCAGTGGCTTTCTTCTTGCAACCCTGCCATGCACACCATTGTTGTTCAGTGTTCTCCTGATGGTGGACTCATGAACATTAGCATTAGCCAATGTGAGAGAGGCCTTCAGTTGCTTAGAAGTTACCCTGGGTTCCTTTGTGACCTCGCTGACTATTACACGCCTTGCTCTTGGAGTGATCTTTGTTGGTCGCCCACTCCTGGGGAGGGTAACAATGGTCTTGCATTTCTTCCATTTGTACACAATCTGTCTGACTGTGGACTGGTGGAGTCCAAACTCTTTAGAGATGGTTTTGTAACCTTTTCCAGCCTGATGAGCATCAACAACACTTTTTCTGAGGTCCTCAGAAATCTCCTTTGTTCGTGCCATGATACACTTCCACAAACATGTGCTGTGAAGATCAGACTTTGATAGATCCCTGTTCTTTAAATAAAACAGGGTGCCCACTCACACCTGATCGTCATCCCATTGACTGAAAACACCTGACTCTAATTAACTGCTAATCCTAGAGGTTCACATACTTTTGCCACTCACAGATATGTAATATTGGATCATTTTCCTCAATAAATAAATGACCAAGTATAATATTTTGGTCTCATTTGTTTAACTGGGCTCTCTTTATCTACTTTTAGGACTTGTGTGAAAATCTGATGATGTTTTAGGTCATATTTATGCAGAAATATAGAAAATTCGAAAGGGTTCACAAACTTTCAAGCACCACTGTAACAAGGCTTTTTGCGAAGCTTCGAGAAATTCATCCAAAAATTGTGAGAGGAGTTGATTTCAGAAGGTGAGCACCCTTCCCGGGACAAACGGCCGGATGGACGGACATCACCACGACATCATCCCCCTTCGGGCCTTTCGGCCAGCGGGGGATAAAAACCGGAAGTCAGAAACGCGAGTGTCGATTTCAGTCGAGTTCATGCGAGTTGTTTACTGGCTGTGGCTCACACAGGTTTGTTTTTTTTTAGGTTCGCCTTGAAAGCTGTGAATATTAATTGAAATAATCATTAATATTCTTTCATGTAAACACTAGTCAGCCTGACTTTTGAGAAATACAAAGGCCTACAGAGCACAACGAGGGGATTAGAAATAATCTTTTATTACTTTTTTTTATTGAGTAGACCGATTTAATGGGTTTTACCTCATTAGTATAATTATTTTTTCAAACTTTGTATTCAGTACACAACCCTCCATGTTCCTGCCAATTTCCATGTAAAGATCTCGGAAAATAGAAACGTTATAAAGAAAAAACTTTTGATCTGATTGGTTAATGAGGCCCATTTTGATCCTCATACAGAACATCACGGCCGTTTTCTAACATTTCAAGAACAGACAAACGTTTTAATTCTGTAAAAAGTCTGTTGTTCGGCATTCAACTCTGAATTCAAGATCGGAGAGCAGTTTCAAGCAATCTGGATTTAATTTCCACCCGATACGCCTATAAACATCACAGAAAGGGTTTATCTTTAAACGTAGAGCTTCGGAGAGAAGAAATATAGGAATCACACACACACCTGATGGGAGCTCCTTTAGCTTGTGCGGGTTTGAGCAGAACGGTGATGGTCGTTGCGGTCTCGTTGAGGACCGCGTCAGTGCCGTCATATTCCTCCAGAATGGGAGCTACAGCAGAGGGAATCGAACAAATCACACTCAGGCTGACTGATTATTGATTAATGGATAACGATGCTGTAGTGCGCTCGAACACACGAAACACTAGAATGTACTCTACATATTCATAAGTTAATGTAAAAGTGTTTATTTCATTAAGACAGAAATGCTTTAAATCTGAACCTCAACATTTACACATCTACTTACAAAATAAAAGCTTAAAACATTTCTAAAAGCATTTAAGCTTTTAATATAAAATATTTTTATCTCATCTCATTATCTGTAGCCGCTTTATCCTGTTCTACAGGGTCGCAGGCGAGCTGGAGCCGATCCCAGCTGACTACGGGCGAAAATAGCTTTATTACATTTAGATTCTCACCTTAAAATGTGTGCACGTTTTAAATTTACATTTCACTATATTGTGTATGATGACGCGCTGCTCTCCGTTTCAAATTAGATCAGATTCGTCCTCACAGTGCGCTCTCTCTCTCTCTCTCTCTCTCTCTCTCCTTCTGTCCCTGTCTGTCCCTCTCTCACTCTGTCTGTCTCTCTGTCCCTCACTCTCTCTCTGCCCTTCTCTCTCTCCATCTCTGTCCCTCTCCTTCTGTCCCTGTCTGTCCCTCTCTCACTCTGTCTCTCTCTCTGTCCCTCCCTCTCTCTCTCTGCCCTTCTCTCTCTCTCTGTCCCTCTCCTTCTGTCCCTGTCCATCCTTCTCTCTGTCCCTCTCTCTCTCACTCTGTGCCTCTCTCTGTCCCTCTGCCCCCCCCTCTCTCTCTCTGCCCATGTGTGTCTCTCTCTCTGCCCCTCTCTCTCTGTCTGTCTCTCTCTGCCCCCTGTCTCTCTGCCCCCTGTCTCTCTGCCCCTCTGTGTGTGTGTGTCTCTCTCTGCCCGTCTCTCTCTGCCCCCCGTCTCTCTGCCCGTGTGTGCGTCTCTCTCTCTCTCTGCCCCTCTGTGTGTGTGTGTGTGTGTGTGTGTCTCTCTCTCCCCCTCTCTCTCTCTGTCTGTCTCTCTCTGCCCCGTCTCTCTGCCCCTCTGTGTGCGTCTCTCTCTGCCTCTCTCTCTCTCTGCTCATGTGTGTCTCTCTTTCTCTGCCCCCCTCTCTCTGTCTGTCTCTCTCTGCCCCTCTGTGTGTCTCTCTCTGCCCCTCTCTCTGTCTGTCTCTCTCTGCCCCTCTCTCTGTCTGTCTGTCTCTCTCTGCCCCTCTCTCTGTCTGTCTGCCTCTCTCTGCCCCTGTGTGTCTCTCTCTCTCTGCCCCTCTCTCTCTCTGTCTGCCTCTCTCTGCCCCTCTGCGTGTGTGTCTCTCTCTCTCTGCCCCTTTCTCTCTCTCTGCCCCTCTCTCTCACTCTGTCCCTGTATGTCCCTCTTCACTCTGTGACTCTCTCTGTCCGTGTCCCCCCTCTCTCTCTCTCTCTGTCCTTCTCTCTCGGTCTCTCTCTCTGCCCCCTCTGTCTGTCTCTCTCTGCCCCCTCTCTCTCTGTGTCCCCCCGTCTCTCTCTCTCTCTCTCTCTCTGTGTCTTTTACATTCCTCTTTCTTGCCATTAGTGAAAAACTTGAGAAGCTTTTAGCTCCAATTCACCTCTTCCATTTAATCCCACTCAGCCCTCTGTGTGTGTGTGTGTGTGTGTGTGTCCGTCCCCTCATCAACGACTCAAATGCGCATAAACAAATACAAGGGCGAATACAGGCTTTAAAAGAAATGAAAAATGTACTTAAACAAACAAAACACACACACACACACACACACACAGTGTGAAAGTGTACCGGAGATGTTGGTGGTGATGTTGATGGTGGTGGATGGGCCGAAGCCCTTGCTGGTTCGTGCTCGGATGGTGAAGTGGTAGGTGGTTCCTGGGTGGAGCTGCGAGAACACGTGATGAGACGCATTAAAGGGCAGAGACACCATCAGAGGGGGGCGGAGCAACGGGACTGACGGGTCAAACGAGGATACACTGCTGTAGCTGATCTGCAGAGGAAAAAACACACATCAGTCAGGTTACAAACCCCAGAGCAGCGTTTGCTTCATTATAAACACGGAAAAAGTGTCCATATATGGAAATATGGGTGTGTCTTAAGACAGAATATATAAAAACGAGAGGGGACTGAATTGGTGTGGCTCAGATGTATATTTAATGAGAAATGTGGGTGTGCCTTTGACTCCATCCGTGGGAATCATTCATTCAGGTTGGTCCTTTAGGCCATATATGAAAATGAGAGGGAGCGCTGAATGGGTGTGGCTTGACTGCCTGTTCAAAGGGAAATGCGTGTGTCTTTTAGATTGTACACAGAAATGAGAATGGGCTCTGATTGGTCATGGCCTGAAGGTCATAGATGAAAGTGTGGGCGTGTCTTTGAGTCCAAATACTGAAATGTGGGTGCATCTGTTCAGCCATTTTTGAGAATGAGGGCCGGAAATATGGATGTATCAAGTCCATCCACCCATCCTCTGATCTGGGTCTGGTTTTGCAGGTGCAACAGTTTCAGCAGAGATGCCCAGGCCTCCTTCTCCCCATCCACCTCCTCCAGCTCTTCCAGGGGGACACCATGGTGTTTCCATGCCAGCCGAGCAATATAATCCCTTCAGCGTGTCCTGGGTCTACCTCGGGGTCTCCTCCTAGTTATACATGCCAGAGATACCTCACCAAAGAGGTGTCTGGAAGGAGTCTTAGACAGATAACAAAACAACCTCAGCTGGCTCCTTGCAATGCAGAGGAGCAGCAGCTAGCTGCTCCTCCCGAATGTCCGAGCTCCTCACTCTGTCTCGAAGGGTGAGCGCAGACACGCTTTGGAGAAAGTTCATTTCTGCCGCTTCTAACTGTGAGCTCGTTCTTTTGGTCTCTACCCACAACTCGTGACCATCAATGAGGGTTGGAACGTAGATCAACCAGTAAATCGATAGCGGCGCCTTCTGGCTCAGCTTCTGCATCATTGCAGAAGCTGCACCAATCTGTCAGTTAATCTCTTGCTCCAGTCTTCCCACACTTGTGAACAAGATCCTGAGATACTTGAACTCCTCCACTTGAGGCAAGGACTCATCCCCAACCCGGAGCACGCAATCGACCCTTTTCCAGGTTAGAACCATGATCTCAGACTTGGAGGGACTGATTCTCATCCCAGCCACTTCACACTCGAAGGTCACAGCTCGATGATGACAACAGGACCATGTCATTTGTAAAAAGCAACCCTGATGCCTCTGAACCAGACACCTTCCACCCCTTGGCAGTCCTCTCTTCACCCAAGTGTCCAAAACATATGGTCTTCTCTTCACCAGAGTCCTCTCTTCACACAAAGAGGAGGTCCTCTCTTCACTCAAATCTTCTTCCAAGACATACGGTCACATGATGATGACATGACTTCAAAATTGATCATCAACCTACAGCTCAGGTTCAGGTCAAGCAGGCCATTTCTCCCAATCTCTCTCCTCTCCTCCAGGTTTCACTGTCGTTGCCCATGTGAGCATTGAAGTCCCTCAGAGGGAGCCCTTTCAGCAACCTGAACAGCAACCTCAACGAGCCCCCTCCCCAGGCCTGGCTCCAGGATCCCTGTTCTGGGCAAGGTTTCATGTCCTCCTCATAGATGTCCTTTAGAATTACACTTAGTCTGGCCCCCTCACCAAGGAACAGTTTGCCTTGGGAGACCCCGACATACGTACTCAGTTTGACAGTCTGCATCTATCTTGAGCCTGCTTCATTCACCTCCAGCTTCACACACACACCTATGGGTTTACCAATTTATAGTAGCCAGTTAACCTAAACCTAATGTCTTTGCAGTGTGGAAGGAAACTCAAGCACCCAGAGGAAACCTACAACAGCCCCCATCAGTCATGAGGTTCAAAGCTGGAACCTTATTGCTGCGAGGCAACAGTGCTAACCACTGCACCACCTGCCTTGGGAGACCCTACTGGGGCAAATTGCCCCCGACAACATAGTTCCAGTCATCACTCGGGCATTCAAACCTCTCCACCATGATAAGGTGGCGATTCAAGCCGTTTTATGGAAATGAGAAGGTTATACACACGGGCGCGTTGTTGAGTCAATGTATGGAAAAAGTAGGCATGTCCTTTTGGACATATACATGTGACACCTCTCCGAATCCAGGGACGCATGTCGGCCGAAACGAATCCGAGATAATCGCAAAAGAAGCATTTTTTTTTTCTCGAAATTTGTGATTTTCGTTTTTTTCCATAATGTGCAAGTTGAGATCTTGAAGAATGCAATCAGTATTTCAGATAATAGATTGTTTTGTTGGAAAAGCATACATTTTTTGTTGCAAATTGTCTCGTTTTTGTCAGGACTGTAGCCTGCTGGGGGGTGTGGGTAAATTACCATATGGGCCATTCACATGATGATTTAAGTCTTTTGGGGTTTTTTTTTTCGCCAATCGTATGATACGAGCTGAGCTCGTGGCTACTTAAGCTGCATACAGGCGTGTAATTTCACTATGGAATGAGCAAGCTAAACAGAGCGCAGAGGAGCTGAAACACCGCGAAGCAAACAGACGCACGGTATTTACATCGGAGATAATCATTTCTAGCAAAAAAACCCAACCAAAAGGAAGCGTTCTAGGACTACATATTCCATCAGAGGCATTGGTGTGTGCAAGGCGCCGTTTCTCTTTCTGATGGGGTGAGTTTATTAATCTAAGGCTGTGTGGTTATTTTTGCATGTAACGGAGAGTGTTGTGGTTTGGTTACATGAAACTAGCGTTGTATCATCATCATCGTGCTATCTTTCTTTCTTACGGTGTGAGTAATTTTTCAACCACAAAACGTTAAAGTATACTTTAGGACTTCATAATTGTGTTGGGCATACTTTGCATGGAAGGAAAATTGACGTGGTGATCTTTGTTTACATGAAAGTAGCATCGTGCTAGCTAGTAGGGGGTAGGGCTTTCCTTAATGTCATGCAGATGAGCAGCATTATGTGCCCGCCCTACACCCAGAGTAGCTGAGATGGAAAACTTTGAGGGCGATTTTCTCCCTTTTCTGTTTTAAGAAGTATACACTTTCAAAAGGCCACACATTCTTCAAATATTGTCAGATCTCCACATGGAAGGCATCATTGGAAAGCTTAGAAACTGTACTTTCTGAATCTGTCAATAACTCAAAATGCCCCCGGGCCGACATGTGTCCCTGGATAACGTTATCTGACACATATGGGAAAGTATTTAGTCCTCTCGATTTGACATTTAGGGAACTACAGGGAGTGCATAGTAAATTGCATTGCTATGGCTTCTATAGTAATGTCCCCTACACCCTACATTGCGCACTAAACTACAAAATGAGATTTCGGTCCTGGATTCACACACACACACACACACACACACACTCTGTCTTCGCTGACTGAAGCAGCATGGCCATTACCAGCGCTAAACTTTACCACTCCACAGAGAATCCTCACACACACACACACACACACACATTACCTCATACTGTGTAATGACTCCATTGGGCTCGAGTGGCTCCTTCCAGTGCAGGAAGATTCGATCCTCAAACGGAGTGGCTTTCAGAGAGGTGCTGGGAACAGGTCCAGGTACTACACACACACACACACACACACATGAGGGAAAGGGGATGTTAAATGCACTGTAAGTAACACTGCAATATCATTTTGTGCTGGTAAGCAAAGCGTGTGTGTGTGTGTCTTTACTTACAGTAAGCATATTGCATTCAGAGAGCACTAATGCACTCCCGAGTGCGCTAACAAGCGCTCTGGGTATGGTTACACAGATGTGTGTGTGTACATTAATAGAGAAATAATCTGCCCCACAATGCTCCGCTCTCACAGTAATGCTCATGAATTCGCCCTGACCTCATACATGTATTGTGTACACACACACACACACACACACACACACCCTAGCCAGGCAGTATGCGACTGAGATAAATCTACCTTGTTGTTATTATACCGGGCTCTCACCATGTTGAGAAACATTATCACCGCATCATGACTCTCGGGAGTTTTGTGTTTCAGAATTTCAGAATATCGTGTGGAGTTTTCCAGAAAACTCTAAACTGGAGGAGGCCGTCGCCAGCCACATTAAACACACAGCTGAAGTCTGGATAAAAATAAAAAAGTTCAAAAAGTTCATCCTTTTTTAAAGTGTCTATCTCTCTTGCTTTGTTTCATTCTGTGTGTGTGTGTGTGTGTGTGTGTGTGTGTGTGTGTGTGTGTGAGTGAGACTCCTGAGGGTTATATGGTTCTGTTATGGAGCCTCAGTTTTAAGACAGGCTGCATCCTGAGACGTCCTTTAACCATTCCCTCACACACACACACACACACTGAGTGATCGGGTCGTATTACTGGACCAGACAGTGCAGAGCCTCAAGGCAACACAAGTGTCTTCTGTCTGCTCACCCATCACTCACGCGGGCGCACACACACACACACACACACACTCTTCAGAGGAAAATACATAAAGAATAAAAGAAAGGAGAAATATTATGTCGAAGGAAATTTCTGTCCTCTCTTCTATCTTCCAGTAACTTCCCCTTCCTTTTATTCTTTCCATCCTTTCCCACTCGGCTTTTTTCCTTCATCATTTTTCCATTTCTGCCGTGTAAATTTCTCGCGTGTGTGTGTGTGTGTGTGTGTGTTTCATACCATCCTCCTGCGTCTGGACGATCGTCTCCTCACTTTCTTTGCGCCCTTCGGGGTTCGTGAGAATCATTTTCAGGCTGATGTTGGTGTTGGGTGGCAGGTCGGGTACCACATGGCGCGGCGCTTTGGGGTCCATCTCCAGACAGTCGCCGTGGGTGCGGTCACCTTGCTGCCCGCGATCGCCGTGGCTGCGGTTGCCCCGGGTGACGTAGTGGAAGCAAATGGTGACGTTGAAGGTGTGGCAGCGTGTGATGTTGTAGCCCAGAGACTCCCAGTCCACGGAGATGGAGCGAGATCCGGTCTCTGCGATCTTCAGAGACTTCGGAGTGCGCATGGGCTCTGCACACACACACACACACACAGACAGATGTTGGTTTGGTACAGTAACCAGAACCCAAGCAGAAGTGCGTCATTCTGAATTACAGAAACTTTTTTCGGATGAATGAAATCGTAGTGAGTGTGTGTGTGTGTTCCCATCTCTTCATCGGGGTCTCTGATTGGCTCAGGCTGTTCAATGATGTCATTTGAACATTCGACAGAACAGAGAGAAAATGTCTGTGTGAGTCAGAGCTGTTCATTTAAGTTCACTACATGTCACTGCCTGTCTTCTTGTCTGCCTGACAGACAGTAACAAAGTGAGAGAGAGACAGAGAGAGAGAGAGAGAGACACCTTGTGAGAGAGTGAGAGAGAAAGAAACCCTGTGAGAGAGTGAGACAGAGAGAGAGAGACAGACAGACACCCTGTGAGAGAGTGAGACAGAGAGAGAGAGAGAGAGACAGACAGACACCCTGTGAGAGAGTGAGACAGAGAGAGAGAAAGAGACAGACACCCTGTGTGAGAGAAAGAGACACCCTGTGAGTGAGACAGAGAGAGAGTGAGACAGACACCCTGTGAGAGAGTGAGACAGACACCCTGTGAGAGAGAGACAGACACCCTGTGAGAGAGAGAGACAGACACCCTGTGAGAGAGTGAGACAGAGAGACAGAAACCCTGTGAGAGAGTGAGACAGAGAGAGAGAGACACCTTGTGAGAGAGTGCGACAGAGAGACAGAGACAGACACCCTGTGAGAGAGTGAGACAGAGAGAGAGAGACAGACAGACACCCTGTGAGAGAGAGAGAGACAGACAGACAAACACCCTGTGAAAGAGTGAGAGAGACAGACAGACACCCTGTGAGAGAGTGAGACAGAGAGAGAGAGAGACACCCTGTGAGAGAGTGAGACAGAGAGAGAGAAAGAGACAGACACCCTGTGTGAGAGAAAGAGACACCCTGTGAGAGAGTGAGACAGAGAGAGAGAAAGAGACAGACACCCTGTGTGAGAGAGACACCCTGTGAGAGAGTGAGACAGAGAGAGAGAGAGAGAGACACCCTGTGAGAGAGTGAGACAGAGAGAGTGAGAGAAAGAGACAGACACCCTGTGTGAGAGAAAGAGACACCCTGTGAGAGAGTGAGACAGAGAGAGACAGAAACCCTGTGAGAGAGAGACCCTGTGAGAGAGTGAGACAGACACCCTGTGAGAGAGTGAGACAGAAACCCTGTGAGAGAGAGACACCTTGTGAGAGAGTGAGAGAGACAGAAACCCTGTGAGAGTGCGACAGAGAGAGAGAGACAGACACCCTGTGAGAGAGAGAGACAGACACCCTGTGAGAGAGTGAGAGAGACAGAAACCCTGTGAGAGAGTGAGAGAGAGACAGACAGCCACCCTGTGAGAGAGTGAGACAGAGAGACAGAAACCCTGTGAGAGAGTGAGACAGAGAGAGAGAGAGACAGAAACCCTGTGAGAGAGTGCGACAGATTGAGAGTTGTGTTGGCAGAATGTTTACTGTTTTACGGAGGTTCGTTATTGCCAAAAAATATGTCCACTGTTTTGGAAAGTAAGTGGCCTCTCTGTCTACTCTGAGGTTGTTCTCGCCATGTTGTTGATCGGGTTGTTCTGCCTGTCTGTCTGTCTGTCTGTCAGGTTGTTTCATCTTTAGTCTGTTGGATCGACTCGAGCGGGTTGTCGACTGGATTGTTCTCTTCTGGGTGTCTGTTGTATAATTTTTTCCCCTTTAGTCGGTCAGGACACTGTGCTGAGTGTCGGCCCGTTCCCACAATCCATCAGGTCCTTCTTGCCCCGCCGTCTGTCTGGCCCTTTCCCCCGCCGTCTGTCTGGCCCTTTCCCCCGCCGTCTGTCGGATAATTCTTACCTTGCCTTTTTTCTGTTGGGTTTTTCCTCTCTTTAATCTGCCAGGTTGCTCTACAATCATCTGTTAGATCGCTCTCAACAAGTCATGTGTTGGGGTCTTCTCGCCCCGTTGTCCGTCTGGTCATTCTTTGGGGAAGCCATGGCCAAATGATTAGAGAAACAGCTTTGGGACCAAAAGGCCGCTGGTTCGATTTTCTGAACCAGCAGGACTGGCTCAAGTGCCCTTGAGCAAGGCACCTAACCCCCAACTGCTCCGGCAAGAGTGGTGGCGTACCTTGTGTCTGATTAGCCAGAGAAAAACTGATGTGATTATCATCGGATAAAAACCCGACACTAACTAACTAACTAACTAACTAACTAACTAACTAACTAACTAACTAACTAACATTCTTCCAGTCATCTGTTAGCTTGTTCTTTCCTTACCCGTCCATCAGGCCGCTCTCTTTCCCAACACATGTCCACTCTCTGTCCCTTCCGCCCGCTCCCTTCCCTGCCCGCCCGCTCTCTCTCCCGCACCCACCCACCTGTCTGCTCTCTTTTCCTCGCCCACCCACCCACTCTCTCTTCCCCGCCCATCTATCAGGTCCTTCTTGCCCAGTCATCTGCTGGGATATTTTTTGTTTGGGTCTTTCAACCTGCAACCAGACAGGTCATTCTCCCCGTTCCCTCATCAACCAGCAACCAAACAACGACGAGTTGAAAAGGACAGTCAATGTCAAAGTGTTACACAAAGCAATCAATACACTTTTTGGCTCTAAAGTTTGACCTGCACACACACACGCTGCACCACACTGCACTTAAATTACTTTCTGATTGTGTGTAATCAGCAGGCATGCTGTGTGCGCTTGTAATTTACTCCTGTGCTTGCTCAAAGCGCTACAGCGCACACACACACACAGTTACAGTGACTGAAGGGGATGACAAACAAGGGTCCTTTTTTTTCCCTCTTTTCTGAGTCAGAATGAAAGAAAAATTGAAATAATGAAAATAACAACTTCTTGTCTGAGGACTGCAGTTGTAGTGATGGTGTATTGTTGTTTGGACCTGAACTGAACGCAGTGCATTGTGGGATTTTATAACTGCGTCAGATTTTCTTCACTACGCTTCTGAAAATGACGGGGGGGCAAATTGCCCTGTACTAACAATGCGCACGAAAATGCACAGAGACCACGAACGGTGTGTATATATGTATGTTCTGCGCGCGCACACACACAAAAAAAATACACTTCTAAGGGAGTGTGTGATTGAGTATGATGCGCTTGGCAGGTGATGTTTTATTCATACTGTGGCGAAGATATTGCATTTTTATTTTGTGTGTGTGTGTGATTGAAAGTGATGAATTCAAGTCCACCATTAGAATCAAAGTGTTATGAGGCTAAAGAAAGGTTAATCACACACACACACACACACACACACACACTTCAGTGAATATGAAGAGTCTCTCCATCATAAGAAGCTGAAGCCCTTCATCGGAGACAGAGAAAAGAAATTATTTCAGAGACCACACACACACACAGGAAGTGGAGGGTAAGCGATGGTGTATTCAGGTATTGAGCACCAACTGGCCAGTTTGAAATTCAAATAGGCTCGTCTGCCTAAGCTCTGATAAGCAAACTAGGACGCACACACACACACACACGCAGGATTATGGGCAATAAAGTCAGTTATTAAGCACATGCCAGCCCACCTCACGCTGCTAAACACCAAAGCTCACCCTCATAAGGGATGAATTCCAGATTAATAGCTGTTCTGTCCCAAATCACATCTTTTCACTACCTAGTGCACTATTTCAGAATTCTTTGACCTATGTAGTCATGTCCAGAAGCACAGTGTCTGACGGTGTTGATAAGGCCTATATAGTTTATAGGCGTGCGGTTTGGGACAAACCTACAATGGACTCGTGATGACGCCTACGTGATCGATGTAGTGAATAGGGTGTGTGGTTTGAGACACGTCCACAATGGACTGATGATGGCGAGGCATTTCTTGCTCGGATAAAGCGTTCAGGTTTGAGTCATTTCCATTTAAATCATTTTTCCCCACAGAGACGCTGATAATCCTACGACTACATGGACAACCAGCAGGAAGCCTGGGCAAGCAAACACACACACACACACACACACACACACACACAACCTTTATCTCCACAAGAGGTTTGGAGAGTGAACTGGATTTGTGCAGGTGTGTGTACGCATGCATGGCTTTCATTTAGAGACATCTCTATGGTGTGGAGAGAGGGAGAGAGGGAGAGAGAGAGAGAGAGAGAAACAAAGAAAGAGAGACAGATTGCTCTGTTTGTAAACCCTCTGATCAGCAGAAAGCCAGATTCGCTTTTTTGCTGAGAAAACTTTCATTACATTACACGCACCAAACACACTGAGAAATTAATTACCACCCAGCTTGCGTGTGTGAGCGATAGACAAACACAAAATTTTCTCCCTGGAGAAATGACTGAAGTTTGAACACAAGCTGGTAAATGATTAAAAATAAAACCAATAAAGCAGAGTTGATCTGGAGAGAGAAAGAAAAACAGAAAGAGATGGAGAGAGTGATGCGCCTCAAAGCTGTGTTTGTTGTTGTGGATTAGGCTTTGATCTACATGGACGTCTCTGGAAAGGAACATCACGGAGCATCAGCTGAAAGCTGGTCCGCGTGGTATGAGGAACTCTGGCATCCCTAACCTTCCCACTTCGCACCATGCCCGGTGGACAGACAGACAGAAGTGCAGGACGGAGAACCTGATGGTGTTCTCCTAACACCCTACTCACATAGACTCTGTTAAATAGGGAACTCTGGTCGCACCTCCTGTGACCAGACAACCATTTTGAGTTGCTGATTGGTCGGAGACCCCGCAAACAGCTGGAAGTGTCATAAAGGATGTCAGAACAGTAGACCTCCACCCTCTTGTCCATCTCAGTAAAGATGGGAATGTTTGTTCTCTTCCAGGCACTCGTCCAAACCAATTGTCATCATGTAGAAGACAGACGGCACTCAAAGATTCTGCAGTGATTTTTCAAGGTTTAACAAGAGGCGCTTTCAGATCGGATAGTTCTTAGAACTGTTGGAGGAAGTACTGAGTCCTCGCTACAGGAACTGAGGACAAGCATAGTTCTTAGAATGCCATTTTGAGGGACCTATTTTAGCACCTATTTCAGAGTAGGTGCTCTCTCAGTACAAGAGGAAACGCAAATAAAGACGGTATAAACCATGCATACCGTCTGTCATCATAGGAAATGGAAGCTCTCTCCCTAATAAGATAGATGAGCTAATGGCGCTAACCAGGCTGCAGAGGGAGTACCGGGAGTGTAGCCTTATGTGCTTTACAGAGACTTGGCTGAATGAACTCTCACCGGACTCACACGTCACTCTGGACGGATTTCAACTCGTGAGCACGGACAGGAAAGCCAAGGAGAGCGGTAAGAGGAAAGGAGGGGGTATAGCGATGTTTGTGAATGACAGATGGTGTAACCCGGGGCACATCAGGGTAAAGGAGCAGTACTGTAGTAAAAACATTGAGCTGCTAGCAGTTAGCATTCAGCCATATTACCTCCCGAGGGAATTCTCGCACGTTATCGCAATAACTGTGTACATCCCCCCGGCGGCCGATGCTGCTGCAGCCTGTGAGCTCTTACACACTACAGTGTCAAAGCTTCAGACATCACACCCCCAGTCCCTGCTACTAATCTCTGGTGACTTCAATCATGCTTCCCTGTCCTCCACTCTCCCAACATTCACTCAGTATGTGAAATGCCACACCAGAGACAACAGAACTTTGGATTTAATGTATGTGAACACCAAGGACGCATATAGTTCATCACCCCTCCCCCCGTTGGGCTGTTCTGACCACAATCTGGTTCACTTGTCCCCTACATACATACCTATGGTGAATAAACAACCACCCACCAAGAGGTATGTAAGGAGCTGGTCTGAGGAGACCAGTATGGCACTGAGGGACTGCTTTGACACCACGGACTGGGATGTGTTGTGTGAACCTCACGGGGATGACACTGATAGCCTGACAACCTGCATCACAGATTACATTAGTTTCTGTGTTGAAAACACTGTGCCAGTCAGGAAGGTACGGTGTTTTCCCAACAATAAACCCTGGATGACCTCTGAACTAAAAACCCTATTAAACGAGAAGAAGAGGGTTTTTAAATCTAGCGACAAGGAGGAGATGAGGAGAGTGCAGAGGGAGCTGAAGAGGGGGAGAAGGAGAGGCAAGGACAGCTACAGGAGGAAGCTGGAGGAGCACCTCAAGGGGAGCAACACCGGAGAGGTATGGAGAGGCCTGAAAACCATCTCTGGCCACACAAAGGACAGTGGGAGGGCCCCTGTATCTGGGGGCCAGCACTGGGCAAATGAGTTGAATCTCCTTTTCAACAGATTTGACTGTGCCACCCCACCTTCCCCCACTCACCATAGTCCTGACCTGTCTGTGATATCACTCCAACACCCCCCCTCCCCTCATAATACCTCTGACACCAACAGCTCCCTCCTCACACCACATCACCCCCCTCCGCTCCCTGCCAGACCAATCCACACACTCCACCCCTGACCTCACTCTACAGGACTCACACCTCGGCTACAGCCCTCGCCTCTCCTTAACAGCTGATTGGGTGTTGAAGGAGCTGAGGAGGATCAAGACAAGGAAAGCTGCTGGCCCTGATGGTATCAACTCCAGACTGCTCAAGGACTGTGCAGATCAGCTCTGTGGGATACTTCTGTACATCTTCAACCTGAGCCTCAGTCTGGAGAGAGTTCCACTTCTGTGGAAAACATCATGTGTGGTTCCAGTTCCCAAGACTGCGCACCCCAGGGAGCTCAACCACTTTCGGCCAGTAGCTTTAACATCTCACCTGATGAAGCTCATGGAGAGGATTGTTCTCTCCCACCTCCGACACCTAGTGAACAGCAAAATGGCCCCCCTGCAGTTCGCATACCAACCGGGCATTGGTGTAGATGACGCTGTCATCTATCTACCTGCTACACCGGTCACTTTTACACCTGGAGGGCACTGGGAGCACTGTGAGAGTCATGTTCTTTGACTTCTCCAGTGTTTTCAACACAATCCAGCCATTACTGCTTAGGGGGAAGCTGGAGGGAGCTGGTGTCGACTGCCACCTGGCTGCATGGATCATCGACTACCTCATTACCAGGCCGCAGTATGTGAGGCTCCGCGACTGTGTGTCTGATGTGGTAGTCTGCAGCACAGGGGCTCCACAGGGTACAGTGCTCTCTCCTTTCCTCTTTACACATCTGACTTCA